>NC_046969.1:27693871-27700283 GCF_009769545.1 Cyclopterus lumpus | reverse complement strand
ATCTCCTCCACCATGTCCACATCCTCCTCCTCCATGTCCACATCCTCCTCCTCCACCATGTCCACATCCTCCTCCTCCATGTCCACATCCTCCTCCTCCACCATGTCCACATCCTCCTCCACCATGTCCACATCCTCCTCCTCCACCATGTCCACATCCTCCTCCACCATGTCCACATCCTCCTCCTCCACCATGTCCACATCCTCCTCCACCATGTCCACATCCTCCTCCTCCTCCATGTCCACATCCTCCTCCTCCACCATGTCCACATCCTCCTCCACCATGTCCACATCCTCCTCCACCATGTCCACATCCTCCTCCACCATGTCCACATCCTCCTCCACCATGTCCACATCCTCCTCCTCCACCATGTCCACATCCTCCTCCTCCATGTCCACATCCTCCTCCACCACCATGTCCACATCCTCCTCCACCATGTCCACATCCTCCTCCACCATGTCCACATCCTCCTCCTCCACCATGTCCACATCCTCCTCCACCATGTCCACATCCTCCTCCTCCTCCATGTCCACATCCTCCTCCTCCACCATGTCCACATCCTCCTCCACCATGTCCACTTCCTCCTCCACCATGTCCACATCCTCCTCCTCCACCATGTCCACATCCTCCTCCACCATGTCCACTTCCTCCTCCACCATGTCCACATCCTCCTCCTCCTCCTCCATGTCCACATCCTCCTCCTCCACCATGTCCACATCTTCCTCCTCCATGTCCACATCCTCCTCCTCCACCATGTCCACATCCTCCTCCACCATGTCCACATCTTCCTCCTCCATGTCCACATCATCCTCCTCCACCATGTCCACATCCTCCTCCTCCACCATGTCCACTTCCTCCTCCACCATGTCCACATCTTCCTCCTCCATGTCCACATCATCCTCCTCCACCATGTCCACATCCTCCTCCTCCACCATGTCCACATCCTCCTCCTCCATGTCCACATCATCCTCCTCCACCATGTCCACATCCTCCTCCTCCACCATGTCCACATCTTCCTCCTCCATGTCCACATCCTCCTCCTCCACCATGTCCACATCCTCCACCACCATGTCCACATCCTCCTCCTCCACCATGTCCACATCCTCCTCCACCATGTCCACATCCTCCTCCTCCACCATGTCCACATCCTCCTCCACCATGTCCACATCCTCCTCCACCATGTCCACATCCTCCTCCTCCACCATGTCCACATCCTCCTCCTCCACCATGTCTACATCCTCCTCCTCCACCATGTCTACATCCTCCTCCTCCTCCATGTCCACATCCTCCTCCACCATGTCCACTTCCTCCTCCACCATGTCCACATCTTCCTCCTCCATGTCCACATCCTCCTCCACCATGTCCACATCCTCCTCCTCCACCATGTCCACATCCTCCTCCTCCATGTCCACATCTTCCTCCTCCATGTCCACATCCTCCTCCACCATGTCCACATCCTCCTCCTCCATGTCCACATCTTCCTCTCCATGTCCACATCCTCCTCCACCATGTCCACATCCTCCTCCATGTCCACATCCTCCTCCTCCATGTCCACATCATCCTCCACCATGTCCACATCCTCCTCCACCATGTCCACATCCTCTCCTCCATGTCCACCCTCCTCCTCCATGTCCACATCCTCCTCCTCCATGTCCACATCCTCCTCCTCCATGTCCACATCCTCCTCCACCATGTCCACATCCTCCTCCTCCATGTCCACATCTTCCTCCTCCATGTCCCTCATCCTCCTCCACCATGTCCACATCCTCCTCCTCCCTGTCCACATCTTCTCTCCACCATGTCCACATCCTCCTCCACCATGTCCACATCCTCCTCCTCCACCATGTCCACATCCTCCTCCTCCATGTCCACATCCTCCTCCACCATGTCCACATCCTCCTTCTCCATGTCCACATCCTCCTCCACCATGTCCACATCCTCCTCCACCATGTCCACATCCTCCTCCTCCATGTCCACATCCTCCTCCACCATGTCCACATCCTCCTCCACCATGTCCCATCCTCCTCCTCCACCATGTCCACATCCTCCTCCTCCATGTCCACATCTTCCTCCTCCATGTCCACATCCTCCTCCACCATGTCCACATCCTCCTCCTCCATGTCCACATCTTCCTCCTCCATGTCCACATCCTCCTCCACCATGTCCACATCCTCCTCCTCCATGTCCACATCCTCCTCCACCATGTCCACATCCTCCTCCTCCATGTCCACATCTTCCTCCACCATGTCCACATCCTCCTCCACCATGTCCACATCCTCCTCCTCCACCATCTTCCACATCCTCCTCCACCATGTCCACATCCTCCTCCTCCATGTCCACATCCTCCTCCTCCATGTCCACATCTTCCTCCACCATGTCCACATCCTCCTCCACCATGTCCACATCCTCCTCCTCCATGTCCACATCCCTCCTCCTCCATGTCCACATCCTCCTCCTCCATGTCCACATCTTCCTCCTCCATGTCCACATCCTCCTCCACCATGTCCACATCCTCCTCCTCCATGTCCACATCTTCCTCCTCCATGTCCACATCATCCTCCTCCACCATGTCCACATCCTCCTCCTCCATGTCCACATCTTCCTCCACCATGTCCACATCCTCCTCCACCATGTCCACATCCTCCTCCTCCATGTCCACATCTTCCTCCTCCATGTCCACATCCTCCTCCACCATGTCCACATCTTCCTCCACCATGTCCACATCCTCCTCCCTGTACTCCACTTCCTGTCCATCCTTAATACACCCGACCACTGCAGCATCCTCAGAACTTCTGCAGATGACCCTGAGTTGTACTGGAGGTCAGTGGTGTACAGGGTGAACAGGAAGGGAGACAGAACAGTTCCCTGTGGGGCTTCAACATCACTGACCACCGTCTCACACAGCACACGGCCTAGTCGGAACATACCGTGGTCTGCCTGTGAGGTAGTCAGTGATCCAGGAGACGGTGGACGAGTTGACCTCCACCACCTGCAACTTCTCACTCAGCAGCAGTGGTTGAATGGAGAGTGGTTCTCACAGAAGGAAGTGATTCTCACAGAGCCACGGTTCCATCAGTTCCATCTAGGTGGACTGAGCTCGCTGCAGCAGGTAGATGATGGCGTCGTCAACGTGAGGCTGGTAAGCAAACTGCAGAGGGTCCAGTGAGTGTTTCACCTGGGGTCAAAGGTGGCCAAGACCAGCACCTTCATCACATGGGCTGTGAGGGCAACTGGAGTCCTTGAGGTCAGATGAGGTTGACTTCTTTAGAACAGACACAACGTCTTCCACAGCACCGGGACTTCCTCCAGGACCCTTGGGCTGATGCCATCAGGTCCTGCAGCTTGCCTTGGTGGAGTCGCTCCAGTTGTCTTCTCACCTGGTCAGTCATCACAGAGAAGGGAGTGGAAGAAGCCTTTGTGCAGTTCACCGGGAGGGACAAAGGGGGAGGTGTGTTGTGTGGAGGAGACCGATGAGGGCTGTGAACTAAATCTATTGAAGAAGCAGGTTAGCTCGTTGGTCCTCTCCAGGGAGCCCCTGGTTGTTTCCCCTCCAACCTTGAAGCTAGTTATTTGCTTCATTCCGTTCCACACCTCCCTTACGTCAGCTGATGGAGGCACGTAACGAGACACAACAATGGCGGACGTGAACTCCTTCTGCAAATAATACGGACGCATCCCCACGACTAACAGTTCAATGCCCAGTCTCTTCAGTAGAACCTCACTGCAGTCATGTAGAACCTCTTCTCTCTAACCTGTCTTTTCAGATCACGGTCACAGCCACTCTCTGTTTAACGGCAGTGTGAATCACGGACACGGAGGACACGAGTACCAGAACAAACACGGACACAGTCACGATGGACACGATGGACACGGACACAGTCACGATGGACACGATGGACACGGACACAGTCACGATGGACACGGACCACAGTCACGATCAACCACACTGTCTTGGTGAGTCTGCACTGAAACATGAAGTCATTGGTAGAAGAAACAGAATGTTCTTTGTCTTCGTCTCATCAATATTTTCTCTGCGGTGTTTGTTCTTGCAGACGAGCTGCGCACTCCGGGGAAAGGATCCAGTAAACAGATCCTGCAGGGTGAGTGCTGATCACGGATCAATTACCATTCATCTTATCAACACAAACATTTGAAACATTAACAATCAATAACTCATTTTAGGATCCAGGACTTCAGTTTAGAACGTGAGCGTCTTTAATATATAAAACGCACATATTTATATGTACTTGTGTACACAACAATAAGAATACTCAGTTTGTGATGAACGATAAATATATATAATAATGTTTAGTGATCAACACAAATATGATGGAACAATATTCATGGCTGAGAAACTTGATGAAACATGAGCAGCTGTTGTGACCAGTAGGGGGCGCCACCACACAGTTACTGACCAGCAGGGCACAGATGGACCATGGATCTCCATGAAGGGTTTTTACTTCACAAAGAACTCATTGAAGTGACCAAAATGAATTACTTTCATGAAGTTTAAAACGATGATAGTTTGTCTTTAGGTCACATGAAAAGCATCAACATAAGTTTTATTCAATTAAACTCTATTTGTACAACACAAATCACTATAAACCTGAACCAGCCTGTAACAAGTTCTAGGCTGTCACATGCAGGTTTCTCCCCCAGCACCAAAGGATGAGCATACAAACAGATATGTTTACTAATATTCTTTATTGTCTCTCGATTGTGCCTCTGCTCCCCTCTCTCGTGCCTCCAACCGTATGCCCCATCTATAGGGCAGAGACACTCCACACCCCTCTGCAGCTGAGCCTAACCACGGCCCAGCCACCACACAGTCCTAACTAGAAACCTGAACCAGCCCTATCTAGAAACCTGAACCAGCCCTATCTAGAAACCTGAACCAGCCCTATCTAGAAACCTGAACCAGCCCTAACTAGAAACCTGAACCAGCCCTAACTAGAAACCTGAACCAGCCCTAACTAGAAACCTGAACCAGCCCTATCTAGAAACCTGAACCAGCCCTAACTAGAAACCTGAACCAGTCCTAACTAGAAACCTGAACCAGCCCTAACTAGAAACCTGAACCAGCCCTAACTAGAAACCTGAACCAGCCCTAACTAGAAACCTGAACCAGCCCTAACTAGAAACCTGAACCAGTCCTAACTAGAAACCTGAACCAGTCCTAACTAGAAACCTGAACCAGCCCTAACTAGAAACCTGAACCAGTCCTAACTAGAAACCTGAACCAGTCCTAACTAGAAACCTGAACCAGCCCTAACTAGAAACCTGAACCAGATCTAACCATAAACCTGACTTGATAGCTGAAGGTTCTGGTTCCTCTTCTATTATTGGAGACGAAAACACAAACGGGTGAAGTTTAGGACACAACTGAAGTGTGTACAAACATCTGATTGTGTGTGTGTTGCAGGCGTCCTGCTGCACATCATCGCTGACACTCTGGGAAGTGTCGGCGTGATCATCTCCGCTCTCCTGATGCAGAGATACGACCTGATGATCGCAGACCCCATCTGCTCCATGCTGATCGCCCTCCTCATCGGAGTCAGGTGACCACTAGAGTCTTACTTCACGGCAATGCTGCAGGAACGTTGCACTTCCTGTTGTTCTGAGTCTGTGTTTAACAGCAGGGATTAGTTGTCTGATTTATAAAAAGGGTCATGAACGCCCCTCTGGTGACTCTTAGTCAAAAGGAGACGACTAAGTGTCCTCACTAGAACACTAGTCCTCCTTTAACTTAGTGGAGGAAAAGTGAAGTCACTCTGTGAATCAAAAATAAAATAATAAAGAACTTTAAATATATTAAACATTTATACTGTGGGAGATGAAAATAAGTAGACATCAGTCTTCATCGTCTACTGGTATTATAATGATTACTGATTTATTGAAAACAAGAAACTGCTCACTGACTCCGTTTAAAGAGGCTCAACTAGTGAGGACGACTTATTTATTCACATTATTATATTACATTTTATCACACTATGTATGTGTTACATTCATACACATGCGTAGCACAGCTACAGGGAGCAATGCAGGGTTAAGGGTCTTGCTCAAGGACACATCGACTCAATCATGGGATTGAACCACCAACCCTCTGATTGAAAGACGGACCTGCTAACCACTGACTCACAGTCGCACACCTTATGAACTCATTCAGTGACCACGAGAACCTTGAGAAGAACTTCTTCCATGACCATTATTCAATTCAGTTTATTTTGTATAGCCCAATATCACAAATTACAAACTCCCCTCAGAGGGCTTTACAATCTGTACACATAGACATCCCTGACCTTTGACCTCACATCGGATCAGGAAAAACTCTCAAAAAAACAGAAAATAACCTTTGACAGGGAAAAAAGGTAAGAACCCTTCAGGAGAGCAACAGAGGAGGATCCCTCTCCCC
>NC_046969.1:27578871-27678871 GCF_009769545.1 Cyclopterus lumpus | reverse complement strand
TCCCAATGGCTCTGCATCCTTCTCTGGGCCTCCTGCCTCAAGGTCCTGGCCTCATTGGTCCGGCCTCTTTCGCGATGCCTCCTGCCATGTTCCTGCTGATGCCCCCCCCCCCCCTCGCTCCCTCCTTCTGTTTCATGGATTGTGGAGGTCTGGATCGTGGTCCATGCCTACTACTAATTATTCATAATTGTCATATTCATTGAATGTTTATGTAACTCTGTAACTTCATCTGGTCACATGACATCTATTCTTCTGTCCATCTGGGGAGAGGGATCCTCCTGTATCTCTCCTGAAGGGTTCTTACCTTGTTTACCCTGAAAGTTTTTTTTTTTCTGTTTCTTGTGAGAGATTTCTTCGATCATTTTAATAAAGTTTAATACAACAAAAATAAACTGTTGAGGATATTATTTCTGCCTGTGAGGCTAAGCTTGGGGTAAAGAATACCTGCAACCCACAGCAGCCCACTGCGTTCATGATGGAGGCGTTGTGGATGACCCTGTACGGTATCCCAGAATGCACTGCTCTCAGCACCAGGTCGCTGTGGGTGGTGGCCCTGCAGGTTGACAGAAGACATTTTATAGAAGGTCCTCTAGCGTTTCACAATAAACTAAATATCTTTGACTGTTGACAAAACAAGACAATATTATAATTATTACAGCCAGTCAGTTGCAGATATTAAGTTAAATAAACCCATTTTTATGGATCCCACCGTTACATAGCAGATAGCGGAGTACGTACAGATGCTGAGGTCAGAAGAGGTTAATCCAGATTTAAGAAAGACCATGTTTAGTCTTCAGCAGAGCAAAAACAGAACCAGCTTCTCTTTTCATCTTAACTATAAAACCAACATTCTCATGAACAAATGTCAACAGAGTCTCAGTATTTCAAACCACAAGCTGCAGACTGCACTCTGTTATTAACTGGTTTGGGGCAGAAATGTGCAGAAAAGAAGGCCGAGCTGCTCTGTGGTCACATCAAACTCTCCATGTGCTGACACAGCAGATCTCTGTGGGATCAATGCGAGCTGCAGCTGCAGCATGGAGCTCTTACGGTCCTGATACGTGGACAACATGACTCACCCGAAAGGGTCGCCCACCACCAGGAATGCCACATCGGTTACATCAGCATCCTTCAGGATCTCTTCAGCTCCCTGTTCAACCAGGTCTCTGTCGGCCAGGATAAGCTCCTTCCCATAATATTCCTCCTGAAGACAACAACAGTTACCACGCTGCTTAAAGAGCTAACATGCTGCTAATGTAGCTAACATGCTGCTAACGGAACTAACACACTGCTAACGTGGGTCACAAACTGCTTAAAGAGCTAACAAGCTGCTTAAAGACCTAACGCACTGCTAATGTAGCTAACACGCTGCTTACGGAGCTAGCGCACTGCTAACGTGGGTCACACACTGCTTAAAGAGCTAACATGCTGCCTAAAGAGCTAACACTCTGCTAACATAACTAACACACTGCTAACGTAGGTAACACGCTGCTTAAAGAGCTAACACACTGCTAATGTAGCTAACATGCTGCTAACGGAACTAACGCACTGCTAACGGAACTAACACACTGCTCATGTAGCTAACACGCTGCTTAAAGCGCTAACAAGCTGCTAACAGAACTAACGCACTGCTAACGTAGGTAACACACTGCTTAAAGAGCTAACACACTGCTAATGTAGCTAACACGCTGCTTAAAGCGCTAACATGCTGCTTAAAGCGCTAACACGCTGCTTCAAGCGCTAACACGCTGTTTCAAGCGCTAACACGCTGCTAACGTAACTAAGACACTGCTAACGTAGGTCACACGCTGCTAACAGAACTAAGGCACTGCTAACGTGGGTCACACACTGCTTAAAGAGCTAACACACTGCTAATGTAGCTAACACGCTGCTTAAAGCGCTAACAAGCTGCTAATGTAACTAAAACACTGCTAACGTGGGTCACACGCTGCTTAAAAAGCTAACACACTGCTAACGCGCTTCTTAAAAAGATAACACGCTGCTAATGTAGCTAACACACTGCTTAAAGCACTAACATGCTTCTTAAAGAGCTAATATGCTGCTAATGTAACCAACAAGCTGCTAAACCACTGCCGAGGGTTAGGGTAATAAAGGGTTATGGTAATAAAGGGTTATGGTAATGTAAAATAAAGGGTTGGGGTAATACAGGGTGAGGGTAATAAAGGGTAATGGAGAATTTTGAATAAAGGGTAATATAATAATAAATATATATTCAATATTACCCTAATGAACCTTTATTAAATATTACCCTTTACTCAATATTACCATAACCCCAGCATTACCCACATTTTTATTACCCCAACCCTTAATAAGACTAAATGCTGGACAGCTATAGTATTTTACTCTTTACATTAAATAAGTACATTATATATTTGGACATGTGCTGATGTTAATGTTTTTTCAGGGTTAGCTCGCTATGCTAACTGTGCTATATGTTTATAAAAGCAAAGAACTGGGAGAAGCGTCAACAACACAAGAACATGAGACAGGCAGAGAGACAGACAGCTAACATACAGGCAAGCAGACAGACAGACAGACAGAGAGACAGAGCCATACATACAGGATGTCTCCTCTATGATGACAGACAGACAGACAGGATGTCTCCTCTGTGATGACAGACAGACAGACAGGATGTCTCCTCTGTGATGACGGGCAGACAGACAGGATGTCTCCTGTGATGACAGACAGACAGACAGACAGACAGACAGGATGTCTCCTCTATGATGACAGACAGACAGACAGGATGTCTCCTCTTTGATGACAGACAGACAGGATGTCTCCTCTGTGATGACAGACAGACAGGATGTCTCCTTTGTGATGACGGGAAGACAGACAGGATGTCTCCTCTGTGATGACAGACAGACAGACAGGATGTCTCCTCTGTGATGACAGACAGACAGGATGTCTCCTCTGTGATGACGGGCAGACAGACAGGATGTCTCCTCTGTGATGACAGACAGACAGGATGTCTCCTCTGTGATGACAGACAGACAGACAGGATGTCTCCTCTGTGATGACAGACAGACAGGATGTCTCCTCTATGATGACAGACAGACAGACAGACAGGATGTCTCCTCTGTGATGACAGACAGACAGGATGTCTCCTGTGATGACAGACAGACAGACAGACAGGATGTCTCCTCTGTGATGACAGACAGACAGGATGTCTCCTCTGTGATGACGGGCAGACAGACAGGATGTCTCCTGTGATGACAGACAGACAGACAGGATGTCTCCTCTATGATGACAGACAGACAGACAGGATGTCTCCTCTATGATGACAGACAGACAGACAGGATGTCTCCTCTGTGATGACAGACAGACAGACAGGATGTCTCCTCTGTGATGGCAGACAGACAGACAGACAGGATGTCTCCTCTGTGATGACAGACAGACAGACAGACAGGATGTCTCCTCTGTGATGACAGACAGACAGACAGACAGGATGTCTCCTCTGTGATGACAGACAGACAGGATGTCTCCTCTGTGATGACGGGCAGACAGACAGGATGTCTCCTGTGATGACAGACAGACAGACAGGATGTCTCCTCTATGATGACAGACAGACAGACAGGATGTCTCCTCTGTGATGACAGACAGACAGACAGGATGTCTCCTCTGTGATGGCAGACAGACAGACAGACAGGATGTCTCCTCTGTGATGACAGACAGACAGGATGTCTCCTCTATGATGACAGACAGACAGACAGGATGTCTCCTCTGTGATGACAGACAGACAGACAGACAGGATGTCTCCTCTATGATGACAGACAGACAGACAGACAGACAGGATGTCTCCTCTATGATGACAGACAGACAGACAGACAGGATGTCTCCTCTGTGATGACAGACAGACAGACAGACAGACAGACAGGATGTCTCCTCTATGATGACAGACAGACAGACAGACAGGATGTCTCCTCTGTGATGACAGACAGACAGACAGGATGTCTCCTCTGTGATGACAGACAGACAGGATGTCTCCTCTATGATGACAGACAGACAGACAGGATGTCTCCTCTGTGATGACAGACAGACAGACAGGATGTCTCCTCTGTGATGACAGACAGACAGACAGACAGAATGTCTCCTCTGTGATGACAGACAGACAGACAGACAGGATGTCTCCTCTGTGATGACAGACAGACAGACAGACAGACAGAATGTCTCCTCTGTGATGACAGACAGACAGACAGACAGACAGGATGTCTCCTCTGTGATGACAGACAGACAGACAGACAGACAGAATGTCTCCTCTGTGATGACAGACAGACAGACAGACAGGATGTCTCCTCTGTGATGACAGACAGACAGACAGACAGACAGACAGGATGTCTCCTCTATGATGACAGACAGACAGACAGACAGAATGTCTCCTCTGTGATGACAGACAGACAGACAGACAGACAGGATGTCTCCTCTGTGATGACAGACAGACAGACAGGATGTCTCCTCTGTGATGACAGACAGACAGACAGAATGTCTCCTCTGTGATGACAGACAGACAGACAGGATGTCTCCTCTGTGATGACAGACAGACAGACAGAATGTCTCCTCTGTGATGACAGACAGACAGACAGACAGACAGACAGACAGGATGTCTCCTCTGTGATGACAGACAGACAGACAGACAGACAGAATGTCTCCTCTGTGATGACAGACAGACAGACAGACAGGATGTCTCCTCTGTGATGACAGACAGACAGACAGGATGTCTCCTCTGTGATGACAGACAGACAGACAGAATGTCTCCTCTGTGATGACAGACAGACAGGATGTCTCCTCTGTGATGACAGACAGACAGACAGACAGGATGTCTCCTCTGTGATGACAGACAGACAGACAGAATGTCTCCTCTGTGATGACAGACAGACAGACAGACAGACAGACAGACAGGATGTCTCCTCTGTGATGACAGACAGACAGACAGACAGAATGTCTCCTCTGTGATGACAGACAGACAGACAGACAGACAGACAGACAGGATGTCTCCTCTGTGATGACAGACAGACAGACAGACAGACAGAATGTCTCCTCTGTGATGACAGACAGACAGACAGACAGACAGGATGTCTCCTCTGTGATGACAGACAGACAGACAGGATGTCTCCTCTGTGATGACAGACAGACAGGATGTCTCCTCTGTGATGACAGACAGACAGACAGGATGTCTCCTCTGTGATGACAGACAGACAGACAGGATGTCTCCTCTGTGATGACAGACAGACAGACAGAATGTCTCCTCTGTGATGACAGACAGACAGACAGACAGACAGAATGTCTCCTCTGTGATGACAGACAGACAGACAGACAGAATGTCTCCTCTGTGATGACAGACAGACAGACAGACAGGATGTCTCCTCTGTGATGACAGACAGACAGACAGGATGTCTCCTCTGTGATGACAGACAGACAGACAGACAGGATGTCTCCTCTGTGATGACAGACAGACAGACAGACAGGATGTCTCCTCTGTGATGACAGACAGACAGACAGACAGGATGTCTCCTCTGTGATGACAGACAGACAGACAGGATGTCTCCTCTGTGATGACAGACAGACAGACAGACAGACAGGATGTCTCCTCTGTGATGACAGACAGACAGACAGACAGACAGGATGTCTCCTCTGTGATGACAGACAGACAGACAGACAGGATGTCTCCTCTGTGATGACAGACAGACAGACAGACAGACAGGATGTCTCCTCTGTGATGACAGACAGACACACGTCTAAAGTCTCAGCAGCTGCTTTAAATCCTCCAACAGAGGAACCTGGTCTTAATCCCGTGTTTGGGTTCTAAACACAGACTCTCTAAGTTCTGGTTCCGGACTCACCAGCGCCTCCTTCCCCACCGTGAGAATGGAGGTGTAGGCCTCCAGGTAGACCCTGGAGCAGCTCCGCACCGCCTGCAGACCCTTCACCGTGATGTCCTCCGCGTCCCCCAGACCCAGGCCCACCAGGTACAGCATGCTCTCTGTTGTTCTCACGTGCGTCTCACTAGACACACCGGAACACGGCATGCCGTAAACTGTTAACGTCCACGACAGCTACAGCCGCTTTACGGCCGCTTCACAGCCGCCTTACCAAACTCCATTCATTAATCCGTGTCTTGCTGGAGGCTGTGCACGTGTTTAATATGACTCTGGTGCACTGTGAAGCCATCTTGAAGTATTATTATTCATAATGATTAAACAATATAATGATCATATACGTTCTGGGCAGACAAAGGGTTGACCCTGGTGGATTTAATATGTATGTTTCATAAAGCACACAGACTCAAAAACGTCAATACAACGTTTACAAATAGTTCAGCCTTCCTGAAACCAGAACCTGGTCAACATGGAACTGTGAGTCCAGTTTAATGGTTCTGTAAAACTACTCTGGAGGGTTCAGGTAAAGGGGTTCAGTTCTGGAGGGTTCAGTTAATGGGGTTCAGTTCTGGAGGGTTCAGGTAAAGGGGTTCAGTTCTGGAGGGTTCAGGTAATGGGGTTCAGTTCTGGAGGGTTCAGGTAAAGGGGTTCAGTTCTGGAGGGTTCAGTTCTGGAGGGTTCAGGTAAAGGGGTTCAGTTCTGGAGGGTTCAGGTGATGGAGTTCAGTTCTGGAGGGTTCAGGTAAAGGGGTTCAGTTCTGGAGGGTTCAGTTCTGGAGGGTTCAGTTCTGGAGGGTTCAGTTCTGGGGGGTTCAGGTAAAGGATTTAAGTTCTGGAGGGTTCATGTA
Organism: Cyclopterus lumpus; assembly: GCF_009769545.1. NCBI lineage: Eukaryota > Metazoa > Chordata > Actinopteri > Perciformes > Cyclopteridae > Cyclopterus > Cyclopterus lumpus. Next base: position 27,672,130 of record NC_046969.1, on the reverse strand, counting down.
AAGGGTTCAGTTCTGGGGGGTTCAGGTAAAGGGTTCAGTTCTGGGGGGTTCAGGTAAAGGATTTAAGTTCTGGGGGGTTCAGGTAAAGGATTTCAGTTCTGGAGGGTTCAGGTAAAGGGTTCAGTTCTGGGGGGTTCAGGTAAAGGGTTCAGTTCTGGGGGGTTCAGGTAATGGAGTTCAGTTCTGGAGGGTTCAGGTAAAGGGTTCAGTTCTAAAGGGTTCAGGTAAAGGATTTCAGTTCTGGAGGGTTCAGGTAAAGGATTTCAGTTCTGGAGGGTTCAGGTAAAGGATTTCAGTTCTGGAGGGTTCAGGTAAAGGATTTCAGTTCTGGGGGGTTCAGGTAATGGAGTTCAGTTCTGGGGGGTTCAGGTAAAGGAGTTCAGTTCTGGAGGGTTCATGTAAAGGGTTCAGTTCTGGAGGGTTCATGTAAAGGGTTCAGTTCTGGAGGGTTCAGGTTAAGGATTTCAGTTCTGGAGGGTTCATGTAAAGGGTTCAGTTCTGGAGGGTTCATGTAAAGGGTTCAGTTCTGGAGGGTTCATGTAAAGGGTTCAGTTCTGGGGGGTTCAGGTTAAGGATTTCAGTTCTGGAGGGTTCATGTAAAGGGTTCAGTTCTGGGGGGTTCAGGTTAAGGATTTCAGTTCTGGAGGGTTCATGTAAAGGGTTCAGTTCTGGAGGGTTCATGTAAAGGGTTCAGTTCTGGAGGGTTCATGTAAAGGGTTCAGTTCTGGAGGGTTCATGTAAAGGGTTCAGTTCTGGGGGGTTCAGGTAAAGGGTTCAGTTCTGGAGGGTTCATGTAAAGGGTTCAGTTCTGGAGGGTTCAGGTAAAGGAGTTCAGTTCTGGAGGGTTCATGTAAAGGGTTCAGTTCTGGAGGGTTCAGGTAAAGGGTTCAGTTCTGGAGGGTTCATGTAAAGGGTTCAGTTCTGGAGGGTTCATGTAAAGGGTTCAGTTCTGGAGGGTTCATGTAAAGGGTTCAGTTCTGGAGGGTTCATGTAAAGGGTTCAGTTCTGGAGGGTTCAGGTAAAGGGGTTCAGTTCTGGAGGGTTCATGTAAAGGGTTCAGTTCTGGGGGGTTCAGGTAAAGGGGTTCAGTTCTGGAGGGTTCATGTAAAGGGTTCAGTTCTGGAGGGTTCATGTAAAGGGTTCAGTTCTGGAGGGTTCATGTAAAGGGTTCAGTTCTGGAGGGTTCAGGTAAAGGGGTTCAGTTCTTGGGTCTGTTAGGTGTCTCTTGGAGGTTTTTAATTAATAATCAGTGAGCAGCATTGGTTTTGGTGTTAAGACAGATCGGCAGGATTCTGCAGGACTCTGTGGGAACCTGGTCCCACAGAGTCCTGGTGACGGACTGGACCCCAAATCGAGGCTGATTGGTTGGATTTCTCTGGTTGTTTCCATGTTGACGGCGTGTGAAAGCATTGGAGTCGTGAATGAGTCGGTGGGAAAAGCTCTCTTTCTCTTCACAGTCTGTTTCTCCCTCGGTCGCCCCTTGTTGTGGTAAACAAGCCCCTCTGGACCACGTGACCCCCCCCCCCACCCCCCCCACCCTTGACTCCTTTAACTGGGAACCAGTTAATGACTGGAATGGTTGGAGGGTTACATAATGGGGGCCGTGGAGGAGGATGAGGGAGATGGGTAAGGGGGGGGGAGTGTGGTCCTTTGTTTGGTTCAGGGCTTGTTCGGCTCCAGTCATCCAGAGAACCAACGCTCCGTCTCTGTTAACTGTTTCTCTTCAGCTCCACGTCCTGGTCTGGATTCTGTGTCTGACACAGTAAACAATAAATGCTGTTTTCAGATAATCTGGATCAGTCCTGATTCTTGGGTTCACCTCATGAACCAGGACAACCAAGCAGAAGCCTGCAGTGGACCTGGCCTCTTCGCAGTATGAGGTGATGACCGAGTCATGTGACCTACACATTATCACCTACTAATTAAACTAGTTTATTAGAGTTTTATTTTGAAAAGGCTGTGCAGAAAGCTCAGTGAGGCTCCATGTTGTCTGTGAACATAAAGAATAAGATGAAATCCAGATGAGTTCAGGTGTGTGAGAAGGTCACCTGACCCGCGAGACAGAAACAGGATCAACGTGTTGTCTGTCTGCAGGTTTAATCTGATCTCTGATCAGCTGACAGAGGTCAGGACCAACAGAGAGCACCAACGGTTATCAAGTATTTAATATTAACGAGGTGGGGATTCACATGGTAGTAATAATAATAACAATAACAATAGTAATACTAATAATTATACTAGTACTAATAATAATAATAACAATAATAATAGTAATAATAATTAAAGCTGTGAGAAGCAATGAAGGGGTCCTGGCTCTTTTGCGCCAGTCGGGGACGCTGGCAGGACGCCGGCCTGCTCAGACGAGAACATTCACCCACCGGGCGTACGTTTTTAAAACTATTATTTTAAATAAGCTTGTCGATGTCCTCAGGCCGTGACTTGTAACAAGTTTGGGCCAGATTCAAGCAAGTCCAGTTGAGCCAGTAGGTGGTGCTGTGACAATGTAAACATATACATGCATCATGTGTCTCTACGTGAAGTGTAGACCACGTGTAAATTAAATGTAAAAAAATTAATTAGCCCTGGTTTGGATGTGAACCCGGGTCACAGCGGGAACGCCTGTCAAGGCGAGCTAAAGCCTTAGATGTATTAATTACTTTGTTTACTAGCCTAGATAGAATACATTATTGTCTAAAACTTGTCCTTTTAATTTTTTTAGTAGGTGTTTCTATGACAAATTTGAATGTTTCTCCATGTAAATATGTTCAGGCCTGGACTGGCACCGCAGCATGATTATTTTGGGGTGGATGGGATCTTGTACATTTGAATGACAGCAACATTCTATAACATAACAAACCACACAAAGTGGGTGTGTATTCGGGTCCACGCCACGTCAAGGTATTTCGGTATAAACTCACCATTTTGATAACTATTCATCTTTAAGGTCTTCAGATCATTCTTAAACAAAATCGAAGTCGATCGGATACATTATGGGAGGATTGTGTAAAAGTAATATGGCAAAAAATGACAAAATGACAAAAAATGACAAACTGGGCGAATTAATGTAGCGCCCCCTAGTGTTTAAATCACACAAGATTATCCATGCATGTTACAGGATGCAATGTGCACATATACTGCAAGTTTTGAGTAATTAGTCTCAATAATGTTGAAGAGGTTCATTGGTCCATATCTCCTTAACACAATGAGATAACATTTTGATAAATGTCGGTGATATAACTTCAATCATGATCGACAGAAAGTTTGGTATGAATCGGACCCAGCGTGTAGGAGAAGTGCCCAATTATGTGTTTTTCACAAAATTAAAAATGGCGGAAAATCTAAGTAGGCAGAACTTAGGGTTCTGAGAGGCTTTTTTGTAGAAAGAATTCAAGTCAATCGGACACCGCCGGGCCAACTTCGAAGGGGCGCTAGAGAGTAATTTTCTTTAACCCAAATTTGACATCTATATCAGATGGCTATTTTCACCAAGCCTGACAAGCTTGCCAAATTTGGTGAGTACCATTCATTCATACAAATTCAGGTGGGTGAGTCAGAGAGGAGGGGGGCTGATGGAGTTGATGGGGGTGTTGGAGGTGATTGGGTGATGGAGGGTAATGGGGTTGTTGGAGGTGATGTAGAGTGATGGTGGAGGTGGTGGAGGCCCTGGTTTCTTTGTGGCTCCCACAGAAACATCTCCAATTACAGGACAAAGGCGACTCATTCAGGCCAGCAGCTCCAACACTCAGCTTTGCATTTCTAATGAGCGCACTGCTGAATGCTAAGAGACCCCCCCACCCCTCCTCCCCCTACCCCATCACCAACCCGCTTTGAGACAAGATGTGCCAGATTTTGTTTTATGATACTGTGGCGGCGGGGCGTGGTTAGGCTCAGCTGCAGAGGGGACGGAGCGACTGGATTCATTCAGAGTTGGTGCTAACATGCTAACGTGCTAACATAGAAGTATTGAAGTGTGTAATGTAATAAAATAAAAGTCTTGTTGGAGACGATCCAGCCTGATCAGAATCCATCAATATTGTCCAACAATGCATTCTGGGTAGATTTGTGTCCAACCTGCAGAGTCTACCAGGGTCTACCAGGGTCTAACAGAGTTTAACAGTGTCTACCAAGCTCTAACAGGGTCTAACTAAGTTGTTCTTCTGCTCGGTTCCTCTGGTTTCCTCCAGTCGTCGTCATGGTGATGCTCAGCTATGCAGCTCTGAGGAAAAAGACCTTTGTTCCCCTCTTCAGACCCCCTCAAACCCCCCTCTTCAGACCCTCACCCCACCGCAGATCCCCCTACCTCATCTCAGCTCCACTTTCAGACTCTGAGCGGCAAACTGGAGACTGGTCATATGACCAACAACCATTATGTTCCCAGTAAGATTTCACCGTCTTTCAACATGTTTCTTCAGGCATTCCCAGTTAATGTACTCTCAATAAACTACTGGGAATATACTGGGAATGTATCTGATTTATACTGGCACTATAGTGGAATGAGAGTGGAATCTTACTGGAACCCACAGTCAGATCCTGGTTCAGTTTCAGTTTCATGTGTTCTTGGTTTGGTTCTGATTCCAGAGTCCTTTTAAGGACATCCTTCAGTTTATCACAAACACATCTGGAGATGCAAGGTTAGTTCATTAGTTGGTGGAAATAATTCAGCGATGATTCTTAGAAAAAACTGAAACACTGGAAGAAATGAAACTCAAAGAGCTGATCACATTTCATATAGATACGTAACATCTCAAAAATCAGGCACATCTTGTCTCAAAAAGATGCAGAAAAGCTGGTTCACACGTTTGTTACTTCCAGACTAGATTACTGCAACTCCTTATTATCAGGCTGCTCTAATAAGTCTCTTAAATCCCTCCAGTTGATCCAGAATGCTGCAGCTCGTGTACTCACACAAACTAAGAAAAGAGATCACATGACTCCTGTATTAGCTGCTCTGCACTGGCTCCCTGTAAAATCAAGAATCACATTTAAAATTCTTCTCCTCACCTACAAAGCCTTGATTGGTGATGCACCATCATATCTTAAGGAGCTTGTAGTACCATATTTCCCCACTAGAGAGCTGCTCACTAAATGCGGGGCTACTTGTGGTTCCTAGAGTCCTAAAAAGTAGGATGGGAGCCAGAGCCTTCAGTTATCAAGCTCCTCTTTTATGGAACCAGCATCCACTTTCAGTCCTGGAGGCAGACACAGTCACCTCATTCAAGAACAGATTTAAGACTTTCCTCTTTAATAGTGCTTATAGTTAGGGCTGAATCAGGTTTGCCCTGGTCCAGCCCTTGATATGCTGCTATAGGCTTATAGGCTGCTGGGGGATGTTTTAGGATACAGGGGCAAGTCCGGGGGTTCGCGCCTCCCCAGTCCCGTAGCTGGGGGTCCGAACCCTCGGACTGTGTTGGGTTCTGTGCCCCTGACCCATTCAAGGGGACCCGCCTGGCTTATGGTGGGCCACGTAGCCTCCGGGCAAGGTTCGCGCCTCCCCAGTCCTGGAGCTGGGGGACCGAACCCCCGGTCTGTGTCGGGCTGCAACTGCCGCTTCCGGACGGCGTTGAGTTTCCGCTGCCGCCTCCGTGCTGCAGCCCAGTCTGGTTCCCGATGCCCCCCTCTGTGCCGCCTCCCGATGCCCCCTCTATATATATATATATATATATATATATAAAAATATACAGAGGGTACGGAAAGTATTCAGACCCCTTTAAATTGTTCACGCTTTGTTTCATTGCAGCCATTTGCTCAAATCGAAAAGGTTCATTTTACTTCTCATTAATGTACTCAGCACCACATCTTGACAGGAAAAAAAAGAAATGTAGAAATGTTTGCAAATTTATTAAAAAAGAAAAACTGAAATATCACCTTGTCATAAGTATTCAGACCCTTTGCTGTGACTCATATTTAACTCCCATGCGGTCCATTTCTTCTGATCCTCCTTGAGATGGTTCCACTCCTTCATTGGAGTCCAGCTGTGTTTAATTAAACTGATTGGACTTGATTAGGAAAGGCACACACACCTGTCTATAGAAGACCTTACAGCTCACATTGCATGGCAGAGCCAATGAGAACCATGAGGTCCAAGGAACTGCCAAGGAGCTCAGAGACAGAATGGTGGCACAGATCTGGAGATCCTACACAAGAATGTCTGCAGCACTCGAGGTTCCTATGAGCACAGTGGCCTCCATAATCCTTAAATGGAAGAAGTTTTGGATGACCTGAACTATTCCTAGACCTGGCCTTCCAGTCAATCTGCGCAATCGTAGGAGAAGAGCCTTGGTGAGAGGTAAAGAAGAACCCAAAGATCACTGGCTGAGCTCCAGAGAGGCAGTAGGGAGATGGGAGAACGTTCCACAAAGTCAACTATCACTGCAGCCCTCCACCAGTCGGGGCTTCATGGCAGAGTGGCCCGACGAAGCCTCTCCTCAGTGCAAGACATGAAAGCCCACATGAAGGACTCCCAGACTATATAAGATTCTCTGGTCTGATGAGACCAAGATTGAACTTGTTGGCGTTAATTCTAAGCGGTATGTGTGGAGAAAAACCAGGCTCTGCTCATCACCTGCCCACTACAACCCCAACAGACACACGGTGTTCTTCAGCTGCAGGGACGGGACGACTGTCCAGAGACCTCCTGGAAGAAGACCTCTTCCAGAGCGCCCAGTGGAGCATCTCTGAAGAGACCTGGAATCGTCTGTCCACCAACGTTCAGCATCCAACCTGACGGAACTGGAGAGGATCCCCAAATACAGGTGTGAACAACTTGTTGCATCATTTGCAAGAACACTCATGGCCGTACTAGCTCAAAAAGGTTATAATAGTTATAAAAGTAATACTTATGACCATGTGATATTTCACTTTTCTTTTTTAATAAATCTGTTTTTTTACTGGCAAGATTGGGTGCTGAATACATTAATGATATAAAATGAACTTTTTTGATTTTAGCAAATGGCTGCAATGAAACATTTAAAGGGGTCTGAATACTTTCTGTACCCACTGTATATATATATACCCCTGTGTATATATATATATATATATATATATATATATATATATATATATATATATATATATATACACCCCTCCCCTCCCTCTTCTTCATGAGGCTCCGCTGTCGGTCCCCCCCCCCCCCCTCCCCTCCCTCCCTCTTCTTCATGAGGCTCCGCTGTCGGTCCCCCCCCCCCCCCCCCCCCCCCCTCCCCTCCCTCTTCTTCATGAGGCTCCGCTGTCGGTCCCCCCCCCCCCCCCTCCCTCTTCTTCATGAGGCTCCGCTGTCGGTCCCCCCCCCCCCCCCCCCCCCCCCCCCTCCTCTTCTTCATGAGGCTCCGCTGTCGGTCCCCCCCCCCCCCCCCTCCCCTCCCCTCCCTCTTCTTCATGAGGCTCCGCTGTCGGTCCCCCCCCCCCCCCCTCCCCTCCCCTCCCTCTTCTTCATGAGGCTCCGCTGTCGGTCCCCCCCCCCCCCCCCCCCTCCCTCCTTCTTTCATGAGGCTCCGCTGTCGGTCCCCCCCCCCCCCCCCTCCCTCTTCTTCATGAGGCTCCGCTGTCGGTCCCCCCCCCCCCCCCCCCCCCTCCCCTCCCTCTTCTTCATGAGGCTCCGCTGTCGGTCCCCCCCCCCCCCCCCCCCACCCTCCCCTCCCTCTTCTTCATGAGGCTCCGCTGTCCCCCCCCCCCCCCCCCCTCCCCTCCCTCTTCTTCATGAGGCTCCGCTGTCTCCCCCCACCCCCCCCCCTCCCCTCCCTCTTCTTCATGAGGCTCCGCTGTCGTCCCCCCACCCCCCCCCTCCCCTCCCTCTTCTTCATGAGGCTCCGCTGTCGGTCCCCCCCCCCCCCCCCCCCCCCCCTCCCTCTTCTTCATGAGGCTCCGCTGTCGGTCCCCCCCCCCCCCCCCCCTCCCCCTCCCTCTTCTTCATGAGGCTCCGCTGTCGGTCCCCCCCCCCCCCCCCCCCCCCTCCCCCTCCCTCTTCTTCATGAGGCTCCGCTGTCGGTCCCCCCCCCCCCCCCCCCCCCCTCCCCTCCCTCTTCTTCATGAGGCTCCGCTGTCGGTCGGTCGGGTCTTCTTCGTGGCTCTGAAGGTAACATGTAACATTTTTCTCCTTTTAAACACGTTTTATGATCTTTTGATATTCACGTGAATATTTTTTTAATGTTTATGTTTTTATGAATTAAATTCAAGTTTTAATCCGCAGAACGAGAGTTCAGTTTAACGTCGACGGGTTTTAACGGAGGGAGACACAATAAAGACTTGACAGTATTAATAATAACAACCATAAGGAAATAATAATAATAATAAAGAGATGAAGACTTTTAGTCCTTTTTGATAATGAATTTCCAACGGACGTTTAAACATGAATGAGAACTAATTAATATTCGATTCACACTAAACTCTTTCTTGATGAATAATCAATAACTTTATGTTTATGTGTGAAGGTTTAAAATGAAGTCTGTGGTTTAATTCTCTTAAAGGAAACTTCTAAAAATCCTGTGTTTGTGAATGAGAAGCCGTTTATAATGTTTTTGTTTGTTTGTTTGTTTGTTTGTTTGTTTGTTTGTTCCTTCCTGAGCAGCTGATCAGAGGTCAGTTACTGTTTGGTTTTGAGTTTCTATGAACTTTGTCCTCAAAGACAGAAATGTTATATTGTTATGTTTATTGAGCTGTTAGAACCAGTTTGAATGTTTAGGAACTTTTATTTATATTTGTACATTTATATTTATAAAGTAACTATTTATTTTAGTGGCTGACGTTTTTTCAGTCACTAATGATCTGAATGTCTTTGCAGGACCAGGACCATGACCCCCTCCAGCAGCAGGACCAGGTCTTCAGGGCCTCTCCCTGACATAAAGGACTGAGTGTGAGGGCGCAGCACCTCCTGGTGGACTCCTGGTGCCCCTGCTGGACTCCGGCTAACTCTGCAGGACTCCTGCTGCCTCCTGCTGGACTCCTGCTGCCTCCTGCTGGACTCCTGCTGGACTCCTGCTGCCTCCTGGTGGACTCCTGCTGGACTCCTGGTGCCCCTGCTGCCTCCTGGTGGACTCCTGCTAACCCTGCAGGACTCCTGCTACCCCTGTAGGACTCCTGCTGGACTCCTGGTGCCCCTGCTGGACTCCTGCTGCCTCCTGGTGGATTCCTGCTAACCCTGCTGGACTCCTGCTACCCCTGTAGGACTCCTGCTGCCTCCTGGTGGACTCCTGGTGCCCCTGCTGGACTCCTGCTGCCTCCTGCTGGACTCCTGCTGGACTCCTGCTAACCCTGCAGGACTCCTGCTGCCCCTGTAGGACTCCTGGTGCCCCTGCTGGACTCCTGCTAACTCTGCAGGACTCCTGCTGGACTCCTGCTGCCTCCTGCTGGACTCCTGCTTCCCCTGCTGGACTCCTGCTAACCCTGCAGGACTCCTGCTGCCTCCTGCTGGACTCCTGCTTCCCCTGCTGGACTCCTGCTAACCCTGCAGGCCATGGCTGAGCCCGGTTACTCCGACCTGATCGCCAAACACTACAACTACACCGGGAAGTTCCGAAAGACGCAGCAGGACTCGGGCCTGAAGGCGGACTCCGTGGTCTTCATCATTGTGTGCTGCTTCATCATCCTGGAGAACATCCTGGTCCTGACGACCATCTGGAGGACCAAGAAGTTCCACAAGCCCATGTACTACTTCATCGGGAACCTGGCGCTGTCGGACCTGCTGGCCGGCGTCGTGTACACCGCCAACATCCTGCTGTCGGGCGCCAACACCTACAAGCTGACGCCCACGCAGTGGTTCATCCGGGAGGGCAGCATGTTCGTGGCGCTGGCGGCGTCTGTCTTCAGCCTGCTGGCCATCGCCATCGAGCGCCATCTGACCATGCTGCAGATGAAGCTGCACAACAACGGCAACACGTGCCGCGTCTTCCTGCTCATCAGCGCCGTGTGGATGGTGGCGGCAGCGCTGGGCGGCCTGCCGGTGATGGGCTGGAACTGCATCCTCAGCGTGACGCGCTGCTCCACCGTGCTGCCGCTCTACCACAAGACCTACATCCTGTTCTGCACCACCGTGTTCAGCGTCATCCTCCTGGCCATCGTGGTGCTGTACGCCCGCATCTACGCCCTGGTGCGCACGCGCAGCCGCACGCTCGTCTTCCGCAAGGTGACCAACGGCCGCGCCGGCGGCGCCGCCAACATCAAGAGCTCGGAGAAGTCGATGGCGCTGCTGAAGACCGTCATCATCGTCCTGAGCTGCTTCATCGCCTGCTGGGCGCCACTCTTCATCCTCCTGCTGCTGGACGCCGCCTGCGAGACGCTGAGCTGTTCGATCCTCTACAAGGCCGAATGGTTTCTGGCGCTCGCCGTCCTGAACTCCGCCATGAACCCGCTCATCTACACGCTGACCAGCAACGAGATGCGCCGCGCCTTCCTGAAGACGCTGCTGTGCTGCACCGCCTGCCTGCGCCCCAACGCCAAGTCCAGCGGGCCCATCGTGGGGGCGGAGTTCAGCCGCAGCAGGTCGGATAACTCCTCCCACCCCAACAAGGAGGAGGCGGAGTATTCGCCGAAGGTGACGACGTCGGGGCGCGTCACCTCATCCTCCTAGAGATGCTGTGACCTGAACCGTCAGCCAATCAGGACTCACCGCACTTATGAGACTCTCAAAGTGGTTCAACAGGGACCCTCATGTAGAGAACTCACACCTGCAGGACCATCAGCTGGATCCGCTGCTGTGGATCCTGGTGGTCCAGGTTCAAGTGAACTGAAGATCTAAGAACAAACCTTTAGTATTTAAATTCATCCTTCAAATACTTCAAGCGTTCAGGTGCTTTTCATCGTCAGCTGATCACGTGACCTCTGCCCTCCTGGTCATGTGACCTCTGTCCTCCTGACCTCTGCCCTCCTGATCACGTGACCTCTGATCACGTGACCTCTGTCCTCCTGACCTCTGCCCTCCTGATCACGTGACCTCTGATCACGTGACCTCTGTCCTCCTGATCACGTGACCTCTGTCCTCCTATTCACGTGACCTCTGCCCTCCTATTCACGTGACCTCTGTCCTCCTGATCACGTGACCTCTGCCCTCCTGATCACGTGACCTCTGTCCTCCTATTCACGTGACCTCTGTCCTCCTGATCACGTGACCTCTGTCCTCTTCTGCTTATTTAGTGATAAATATTTCATATTAAACCTGCATTAATAATAACAATAATTATTATTATTTGTTTTCAAGATTCATATTATGCTCCGTCTATGTAAACAGGTGAGGAAGAGGAAGAGGAGAACCTGATCTTGAATTGATGTGTTTTTGGGAGATTTTTGTAAAAAGTTAACTGTAAACGTTAGAAACAGTTTTTCTACTTCCTGTCTGTGTTGTTGTTGTTGGTGTAGTCAAATTAATTTATATTTGAAAGCAGGAAGAAAACATCACTTTGTTTGTCACGTAAATGTTTAGTTGAGTCGGAAGCTCATTTCTGCAAAAGAAAAACTCAAACTATTAAAACATTGTTCATGTTTTTAAAATGTAATTTAGATTAAAAGTTTATTCTTAAAACCAGATTCTCAGGAGCTTTTGATCACATGGTCTTCTTCATCGTTTCAGCATAAGGAGCTTCCGTAGATCCTGTTACCACGGTAACCAGTCCTCTATCAGGACCTGATCCAGTAACCTGTTAATCGTTTAACTCCTCAATGTCGGTCCGTTAGAATCTAGTAAAGACAAATAGAAACGCTGCTTTTCATACGTTTCACAAGAAAAAGTCAATTTAAATAAAACGGTTCAAGAAGGCAAGAAAGAAGTTAGAGAATGAGTGAATGGTGACGTGTGAGTGAATGGTGACGTGTGAGTGAATGGTGACGAGTGAGTGAGTGAATGGTGACGAGTGAGTGAATGGTGACGTGTGAATGGTGACGAGTGAGTGAATGGTGACGTGTGAGTGAATGGTGACGTGTGAGTGAATGGTGACGAGTGAGTGAATGGTGACGAGTGAGTGAATGGTGACGTGTGAGTGAATGGTGACGTGTGAGTGAATGGTGACGTGTGAGTGAATAGTGACGAGTGAGTGAATGGTGACGTGTGAGTGAATGGTGACGTGTGAGTGAATAGTGACGAGTGAGTGAATGGTGACGTGTGAGTGAATGGTGACGAGTGAGTGAATGGTGACGTGTGAGTGAATGGTGACGTGTGAGTGAATGGTGACGAGTGAGTGAATGGTGACGTGTGAGTGAATGGTGACGTGTGAGTGAATAGTGACGAGTGAGTGAATGGTGACGAGTGAGTGAATGGTGACGAGTGAGTGAATGGTGACGTGTGAGTGAATAGTGACGAGTGAGTGAATGGTGACGTGTGAGTGAATGGTGACGTGTGAGTGAATAGTGACGAGTGAGTGAATGGTGACGAGTGAGTGAATGGTGACGAGTGAGTGAATGGTGACGAGTGAGTGAATGGTGACGTGTGAGTGAATGGTGACGTGTGAGTGAATGGTGACGTGTGAGTGAATAGTGACGAGTGAGTGAATGGTGACGTGTGAGTGAATGGTGACGTGTGAGTGAATAGTGACGAGTGAGTGAATGGTGACGTGTGAGTGAATGGTGACGTGTGAGTGAATAGTGACGAGTGAGTGAATGGTGACGTGTGAGTGAATGGTGACGTGTGAATGGTGACGTGTGAGTGAATGGTGACGAGTGAGTGAATGGTGACGTGTGAGTGAATGGTGACGTGTGAGTGAATAGTGACGAGTGAGTGAATGGTGACGAGTGAGTGAATGGTGACGTGTGAGTGAATGGTGACGTGTGAGTGAGTGAATGGTGACGAGTGAGTGAATGAATGGTGACGAGTGAGTGAATGGTGACGAGTGAGTGAATGGTGACGAGTGAGTGAATAGTGACGTGTGAGTGGTGACGTGTGAGTGAATAGTGACGAGTGAGTGAATAGTGACGTGTGAGTGAATGGTGACGTGTGAATGGTGACGTGTGAGTGAATAGTGACGTGTGAGTGAATGGTGACGTGTGAGTGGTGACGAGTGAGTGAATGGTGACGAGTGAGTGAATAGTGACGTGTGAGTGAATGGTGACGAGTGAGTGAATAGTGACGTGTGAGTGAATGGTGACGTGTGAGTGGTGACGAGTGAGTGAATGGTGACGAGTGAGTGAATAGTGACGTGTGAGTGAATGGTGACGTGTGAGTGAATGGTGACGTGTGAATGGTGACGTGTGAGTGAATGGTGACGTGTGAGTGAATAGTGACGTGTGAGTGAATGGTGACGTGTGAGTGGTGACGAGTGAGTGAATGGTGACGAGTGAGTGAATAGTGACGTGTGAGTGAATGGTGACGTGTGAGTGAATAGTGACGTGTGAGTGAATGGTGACGTGTGAGTGGTGACGAGTGAGTGAATGGTGACGAGTGAGTGAATAGTGACGTGTGAGTGAATGGTGACGTGTGAGTGAATGGTGACGTGTGAATGGTGACGTGTGAGTGAATGGTGACGTGTGAGTGAATAGTGACGTGTGAGTGAATGGTGACGTGTGAGTGAATGGTGACGTGTGAGTGAATGGTGACGTGTGAGTGAGTGAATGGTGACGTGTGAGTGAATGGTGACGTGTGAATGGTGACGTGTGAGTGAATGGTGACGAGTGAGTGAATGGTGACGTGTGAGTGAATGGTGACGAGTGAGTGAATGAATGGTGACGAGTGAGTGAATGGTGACGAGTGAGTGAATGGTGACGTGTGAGTGAATGGTGACGTGTGAGTGAATGGTGACGTGTGAATGGTGACGTGTGAGTGAATGGTGACGTGTGAGTGAATAGTGACGTGTGAGTGAATGGTGACGTGTGAATGGTGACGTGTGAGTGAATGGTGACGTGTGAGTGAATGGTGACGTGTGAGTGAGTGAATGGTGACGTGTGAGTGAATGGTGACGTGTGAATGGTGACGTGTGAGTGAATGGTGACGAGTGAGTGAATGGTGACGTGTGAGTGAATGGTGACGAGTGAGTGAATGAATGGTGACGAGTGAGTGAATGGTGACGAGTGAGTGAATGGTGACGTGTGAGTGAATGGTGACGAGTGAGTGAATGGTGACGTGTGAGTGAATGGTGACGAGTGAGTGAATGAATGGTGACGAGTGAGTGAATGGTGACGAGTGAGTGAATAGTGACGTGTGAGTGGTGACGTGTGAGTGAATAGTGACGAGTGAGTGAATAGTGACGTGTGAGTGAATGGTGACGTGTGAGTGGTGACGAGTGAGTGAATGGTGACGAGTGAGTGAATAGTGACGTGTGAGTGGTGACGAGTGAGTGAATGGTGACGAGTGAGTGAATGGTGACGTGTGAGTGAATGGTGACGTGTGAATGGTGACGTGTGAGTGAATGGTGACGAGTGAGTGAATGGTGACGAGTGAGTGAATGGTGACGAGTGAGTGAATGGTGACGAGTGAGTGAATGGTGACGAGTGAGTGAATGGTGACGTGTGAGTGAATGGTGACGTGTGAGTGAATAGTGACGTGTGAGTGAATGGTGACGTGTGAGTGAATGGTGACGTGTGAGTGAATGGTGACGTGTGAGTGAATGGTGACGTGTGAATGAATGGTGACGTGTGAGTGAGTGAATGGTGACGTGTGAGTGAGTGAATGGTGACGTGTGAGTGAATGGTGACGTGTGAATGGTGACGAGTGAGTGAGTGAATGGTGACGAGTGAGTGAATGGTGACGTGTGAGTGAATAGTGACGTGTGAGTGAATAGTGACGTGTGAATGGTGACGTGTGAATGAATGGTGACGTGTGAGTGAATGGTGACGTGTGAATGGTGACGAGTGAGTGAATGGTGACGAGTGAATGGTGACGAGTGAGTGAATGGTGACGTGTGAGTGAATGGTGACGTGTGAATGGTGACGAGTGAGTGAATGGTGACGAGTGAGTGAATGGTGACGAGTGAGTGAATGGTGACGAGTGAGTGAATGGTGACGTGTGAATGAATAGTGACGTGTGAGTGAGTGAATGGTGACGAGTGAGTGAATGGTGACGTGTGAGTGAGTGAATGGTGACGTGTGAATGGTGACGAGTGAGTGAATAGTGACGTGTGAGTGAGTGAATGGTGACGAGTGAGTGAATGGTGACGTGTGAATGGTGACGTGTGAGTGAATGGTGACGTGTGAGTGAATGGTGACGTGTGAGTGAGTGAATGGTGACGTGTGAGTGAATGGTGACGAGTGAGTGAATGGTGACGTGTGAGTGAGTGAATAGTGACGTGTGAGTGAGTGAATGGTGACGTGTGAGTGAATGGTGACGAGTGAGTGAATGGTGACGTGTGAGTGAGTGAATGGTGACGTGTGAGTGAATGGTGACGTGTGAGTGAATGGTGACGAGTGAGTGAATGGTGACGTGTGAGTGAATGGTGACGTGTGAGTGAATAGTGACGTGTGAGTGAATGGTGACGTGTGAGTGAATAGTGACGTGTGAGTGAATGGTGACGTGTGAGTGAATGGTGACGTGTGAATGAATGGTGACGTGTGAGTGAGTGAATGGTGACGTGTGAGTGAGTGAATGGTGACGTGTGAGTGAATGGTGACGTGTGAATGGTGACGAGTGAGTGAGTGAATGGTGACGAGTGAGTGAATGGTGACGTGTGAGTGAATAGTGACGTGTGAGTGAATAGTGACGTGTGAATGGTGACGTGTGAATGAATGGTGACGTGTGAGTGAATGGTGACGTGTGAATGGTGACGAGTGAGTGAATGGTGACGAGTGAATGGTGACGAGTGAGTGAATGGTGACGTGTGAGTGAATGGTGACGTGTGAATGGTGACGAGTGAGTGAATGGTGACGAGTGAGTGAATGGTGACGAGTGAGTGAATGGTGACGAGTGAGTGAATGGTGACGTGTGAATGAATAGTGACGTGTGAGTGAGTGAATGGTGACGAGTGAGTGAATGGTGACGTGTGAGTGAGTGAATGGTGACGTGTGAATGGTGACGAGTGAGTGAATAGTGACGTGTGAGTGAGTGAATGGTGACGAGTGAGTGAATGGTGACGTGTGAATGGTGACGTGTGAGTGAATGGTGACGTGTGAGTGAATAGTGACGTGTGAGTGAATAGTGACGTGTGAGTGAGTGAATGGTGACGTGTGAGTGAATGGTGACGAGTGAGTGAATGGTGACGTGTGAGTGAGTGAATAGTGACGTGTGAGTGAGTGAATGGTGACGTGTGAGTGAATGGTGACGAGTGAGTGAATGGTGACGTGTGAGTGAGTGAATGGTGACGTGTGAGTGAATGGTGACGAGTGAGTGAATGGTGACGTGTGAGTGAATAGTGACGTGTGAATGGTGACGTGTGAGTGAATGGTGACGTGTGAGTGAATAGTGACGTGTGAATGGTGACGTGTGAGTGAATGGTGACGTGTGAGTGAATGGTGACGTGTGAGTGAGTGAATAGTGACGTGTGAGTGAATAGTGACGTGTGAGTGAATGGTGACATGTAGTTTTAGTATCAGGACAAAACAAAAGCTAGTGTTGGGGACATCAATGACGTTAATCAATGATCAGTAATCAGTGAGAAACAGATGAAACCTGGTTGGGTTTTACAGGTGTGTTTTAGAAACCGCAGTGCATCCTGGGGGTTTAGTCAGGGAGAGTAAACATGTGATCCACATGAGTCTTGGAACCGGTTCAGATTCAATCAAATAAAACACCAAACATAGTTAAAATGTAATATTAGTTATACATCAGTACAAAACATCCATATGGTGTTTTCTATTGACATGAATACATATATGTATGTATACATATAGATATATGTATATGCATATACATATGTGTATATATATATATATATATATATATATATATATATATATAAAAACATGTATTTAACATAATTTAAAATAATTTAACATTGAAAGTCCATCAGACTGGATTTGGAGAATCAGGTCTTCAGGTCTGTGTGAGTCCACGCTGCCCCCCTGTGGTCACAGTGATCCTGTAGTTCTGGTTCTGTCCTCATGGAGCAGATTCAAGTTCAGATGTTGATCTTGTTGTGCGAACAACCTGATTGTGCTGCGGAGGCGCAGAATTGTCAGGGCTGACTGGTGAACAGGTACAGAAAGTAAGGCAGCTCTTGAGTAAACATTCTGGGGTCTTCGCGAAGTCAGACATGGATTTGGGATTTACAAACATGATAGAGCATGAGATTCCGGTCCTAGATGGAGCCCAGGTTAGGCAGCGTTAACGACGTATACCCCCAAGCCAGTATGAGGAAGTCAAAATGCATATAGCACAGCTCTGTGTGGATTACAGGCAACTTAATGTGAGAACACGGCGAGATGCTTTCCCTCTTCCACGTATCGGAGAGTCCTTGGATGCTTTGAGCGAAACAAGTGGGGTGGAGGTGAGTTGCATGAGGGGGGCAGCTACTTTGCTGTAGTCTCGGATGAACCGTCTGTAGAAATGGGCAAATCCAAGGAACCGCTGTAGCTGTTTGTGAGTGGTGGGCGTGGGCCACTCAACCACTGCCTGCACCTTTGCTGGATCTGCCCTCACCTGGCCCTGCTGGATGATGAAGCCAAGGAAGCTGACGGTGGTTACATGAAACTCACACTTCTCCGCCTTGACAAAAAGCTTGTTCTCCAGTAGTCGGTGCAACACAAGACTGACGTGTTGGGTGTTTTCCTCCGGGTCCCGGGAGAGAGATGAGGATATCGTCCAGGTATACGAAGATGAAACGATTGAGCATGTTGTGGAGGACATCATTGATCAAGGTCTGGAAAACTGCAGTGGCATTGGTGAGGCCGAAGGGCATGACAAGGTACTCGAAATGGCCCAGGGGAGTGTCGATGGCCGTTTTCCATTTGTTTCCCTCCTGGATCCGAATGAGGTGGTAGGCATTGCGGAGGTCCAGTTTGGAGAACACCGTGGCCTTGAGGAGGGTCTCAAAGGCAGGGTCAATGAGAGGGAGAGGGTATTTGTTAATGGTGTATTCATTAAGGCCACGGTAATCGATTCACGGGCGTAGCGTGCGGTCCTTCTTGCCCACGAAGAAGAACCCAGCGCCAACAGGGGAGGAGGAGGGACGGATGAAACTTTTTGCTAAGAAGTCGTGGATGTAGCTCTCCATAGCCTCTCTTTCTGGGTGAGACAGATGAAAGAGACGGCTAGAGGGTAAGGGGGCGCCTGGGAGCAGGTTGATGGCGCAGTCATAGGGTGGGGGCAGTGTTGTGTTTGGGCCTGTTGCTTGCTGAACACCTCCCTTAGATCATGGTAAGTGGAAGGGACTAACGTAAGGTCCGGGGCCTCAATAGTGGGAGTGCCAGCAGATCCAGTGCGAGCTGGGGCCGACTGGAGACAGTGAGAGTGGCAAAAGGTGCTCCAACTAGCTACGGATCCCGTAGACCAATCAATGTGGGGATTGTGCAGTTTAAGCCAAGGTTGTCCTAAGACCACTGGGGCATGAGGGGAGGGAATGATCAGTAACCTCACCGATTCGTGGTGGTTACCCGATAAGTGAAGGCTCAGGGGAATGGTGTGGTGAGTGATATGGACCAGGAATGGTCCATCTAGTCCATATACCTCACTTGGGACAGAGAGGGCTTTGGTGGAGATCCCAGCTTGGGCCACAAAGGCGGCGTCAATAAAGTTGGCATCTGCCCCGGAATCCACCAAGGCTTGGAGTGGGATGGACCTCCCTCCCCATATGAGGGAAGCGCCAATCTGCATGCAGGAATGGGAGATTGTAGAAGAGGTGACCGTCTGGCTCATCAGAACCCCTCCTGTTGCTGATGAGCCTAATCTTTTGGCAGGAGAGGACAGGAAGTGAGGTGGTCAGCCAGGCCGCAGTAGATGCACAGGCAGCCTTAATTCACCGTTGTTGCTCTGACGGAGGAAGACGAGCTCGTCCCAGCTGCATCGGCTCCTCTGTGGGGGGCGGAGCTACGGGTCTGAGGGGCGGGCTGGGGGCGTACTGACTGAAAGGCTGACTGACAGCGCTAACGTGGGGAGCTAACCTAGCTAACCTAGACTGGAAGCGAGGGGCGGGGCTGGCTGATGGCTCGACCATGCTCTGAGGCGTTCATCTAAACTTTAACAGTTAGTTAATAGTTAGTTCAGATGATAAAAGGTCAATATAAATATCAATTAAAGCAGACAAACCTGATTTAAACTTAAAGATGAATAAATCAAAGAGGTTAATAAAACGTATTCAGGATTCTGACATGAACAACCCAAAAAATTTAAACAAACACATTTTAATAAATACAAAATAAATTAAAATAAAATAATATGTTTTAAGTGTTAATATTATATATAAAATAAACATGGTACATACTTTGTGTGTGTGCGTGAGTTTTGCTAAACTCCAAGTGCCATGATGACCCCTCTCCTCACAGATGCATGCTGGGAGGTGAAGTCTTTAAAGCCACGCTTAAACCGACTCAACTGCCGGACGCGAACGACATTTCCCAGCATGCCCTGCGCGTTTTCTTCCTTCCCTCCTTCCTTCCTGCAGCCTCGGCCCTTCTGCCGTGAAAAAGGAAGATGAGCAGCAGCGGCGCGCCGACACGGAACCGAGCCTGAAGCGAGCCTGAACCGGGCCTGAACCGGGTCTGAACCGGGTCTGAACCGAGCCTGACTTCCAGCGGAATGGCGGCGGAGCGGCTGCTGACGGACCGGAGCCAGAGCTCAGCTGCTGTTCCCCGGCCTTGAACCCGTCCCGACCGCCGCTGGAGCCGCTGGAGCCCCGGAGCTCTGCAGCCTGGAGGAGCGGCAGCCTGCCGGGCCGAGCCGTGCTAAGCCGGGCCGAGCAGAGCCGTTGTCTCCGGCCCTGCTGACGATGCTCAGCTGGCTGCTGGACTGAAGCTTCAACAACACCGCACCCTGAAACCAGACCCGATCACCCCCTGTCCCCTTTCAGGTGAGAGTCAGGCTGCACACCTGGAGGTTCACCTGGTCCCCTGAGACCGGCACTGATCTAGTTCGGGGTCCTACGGTCAGGCGTGTCTGGTCCTGATCTGGATCTGGTCTGATGCTGATCTGGTTCTCGGTCCTGTGGTCAGACTGAAACAGGTGAACCCTGAAACCAGGTTCTGTGGTACCTGAACCGAGCCTCCATGTGGACCTGGAAGGAACCAGGTGTTGACTCATCAATTCCTCCAGGTGACACCACAGACTCGGGTTCAGGTCTAACTCGGGCCCCGATTGAGTTCTGAGGAGAGTAGGTATCAGACCAGAACCAGAACTTTATTAGACTTTAATAAACTCTTAATAGCAGAAACAAAAATGAATCTTTAAACTTCGTAAACAAACATGAACGAGTACTTTTACTACTCTCTGCTACTGTGTTCTACTACATATTAGTAAATATTGTACTTTTTACTGCATTTATCTGACAGTTACTTTGCAGATTCAGAATATTTATCAACTGATAAATGCTGCAACATTATAGATTATAAGAATCAGGGTAGGTCCAGGATCAGGGCTGGTGGTCCAGAATCAGGGTAGGTCCAGGATCAGGGCTGGTGGTCCAGAATCAGGGTAGGTCCAGGATCAGGGCTGGTGGTCCAGAATCAGGGTAGGTCCAGGATCAGGGCTGGTGGTCCAGAATCAGGGTAGGTCCAGGATCAGGGCTGGTGGTCCAGAATCAGGGTAGGTCCAGGATCAGGGCTGGTGGTCCAGAATTAGGGTAGGTCCAGGATCAGGTCACTGATGACATCACCAGTTCTTTGTTTTCTTTGGAGTCACATGACTCATGATGACATCACTACATATCGTGGTCACTGATTGGAGGAAAGTAAGACTTATTTAAACATGCAAACCAGACTTCAGCCAAGAAGTGATTGTTTCTGTGGTGTTTAGAGATGGAAACAACTCTGAACTGTGTGTCCTGGTCCTGGTCCTGTTGTGTCCCTGCAGGCTGCAGCATGGAGCGCTCCGGCAGCATCCAGCTGGACATCCCGGACTTTAGTAACTCCGTCCTGTCTCACCTGAACCAGCTGCGCGTTCAGGGCCGCCTCTGCGACATCGTGGTCAACGTGCAGGGTCAGAGCTTCCGGGCGCACAAGGTGGTCCTCGCCGCCAGCTCGCCGTACTTTCGGGACCACATGTCTCTGGGCCAGATGAGCACCGTGTCGCTGACGGTGATCCGCAGCCCGTCCGTGTTCGAGCAGCTGCTGTCCTTCTGCTACACGGGCCGGCTCTGCCTGCAGCTCGCCGACATCATCAGCTACCTGACGGCCGCCAGCTTCCTGCAGATGCAGCACATCATCGACCGCTGCACCCAGATCCTGGAGGGCATCCACCTAAAGATCAGCCTGGCGGACCTGGACGAGGACCCCCGTGAGGAGGAGTCGGCTCGGGGCTCCAGGAACAGCAGGACCCTGGAGGCCGCGGTGCGAGCGGGCGGCCACCGCACCGGCCTGCGGCTGCTCGGCGCCAGGGGGGGCGCCGAGGCGCGCGAGGACGTCAGCCCCGCCGAGGAGACCCTCAGCCCGCTGCTGACCGTGGAGCACGGCGGGCTAGAGGGGACCGGGGCCCCCTGCAGAGCGGGGAAAGAACCGATCCTTCGCATCAACCGGGCCGGTCAGTGGTACATGGAGACCAACAGCGAGCCGGAGCGGACCGGCAGCGCCGAAGAGGGCGTAGCCGCGGACCGCGTGAGGATCAAAACGGAGAGGATGGAGGACTGGATCGGAGCGGGGGACCACCAGGAGGAGGGGGGCGCGGTGGAGGACGGGGCCACCGTGATGATCGACACCTCGGGGCGCAGCACGCTGGTGACGGCGCCGGGGGGAACGCCGGGGAACCGCAGCACCCAACCGTCCTCCAGCTTCAGCGAGACAGACAGGTGAGTCGAGAGAGGACAGACAGGTGAGTCGAGAGAGGACAGACAGGTGAGTCGAGAGAGGACAGACAGGTGAGTCCCGAGAGGACAGACAGGTGAGTCGAGAGAGGACAGACAGGTGAGTCCCGAGAGGACAGACAGGTGAGTCGAGAGAGGACAGGCAGGTGAGTCCCGAGAGGACAGACAGGTGAGTCGAGAGAGGACAGACAGGTGAGTCCCGAGAGGACTTCCTGTGTGCTCTTGTTTGTGTTCTCTTTTGTTCTCATGTGTTCCTTTGTGTTGTCTTGTGTTCTCATGTGTTCCTTTGTGTTCTCATGTGCTCTCTTGTGTTCTCATGTGTTCTCTTGTGTTCTCATGTGTTCTCTTGTGTCCTCTCATGTGTTCTCTTGTGCTCCTTTGTGTTGTCTTGTGTTCTCACGTCTTTCTTTGTGTTCTCTTGTGTTCCTTTTGTGTTCTCTTGTGTTCTCTTGTGTTCTCTTGTGTTCTCATGTGTCCTCTCATGTGTTCTCATGTGTTCTCTTGTGTTCCTTTGTGTTCTCATGTGCTCTCTTGTGTTCTCTTGTGTTCTCTTGTGTTCTCATGTGTTCTCATGTGTTCTCATGTGTTCTCTCATGTGTTCTCTCATGTGTTCTCTTGTGTTCCTTTGTGTTCTCTTGTGTCCTCATGTGTTCTCTTGTGTTCTCATGTGTCCTCTCATGTGTTCTCATGTGTTCTCTTGTGTTCCTTTGTGTTCTCATGTGCTCTCTTGTGTTCTCTTGTGTTCTCTTGTGTTCTCATGTGTTCTCATGTGTCCTCTCATGTGTTCTCTTGTGTTGTCTTGTGCTCTCTTGTGTTCTCTTGTGTTCTCTTGTGTTCTCATGTGTTCTCATGTGTTCTCATGTGCTCTCATGTGTTCTCATGTGTTCTCTTGTGTTCTCTATCAGGTTCAGTCCCTCTGGCAGTGTGGTCGTCTTGGCGGAGCGTCAGAGAGCAAAGAGTGAATCTCCAAGCAGAGCAGACGAGCTGCGACAGCCGAGCTCCCAGGTACTAGTACTACTAGTACTACTACTACTACTACTACTACTACTACTACTACTACTACTACTACTACTACTACTACTACTACTACTACTAGTAGTAGTACTACAATTACTACTACTACTTATTCTACTACTTCTACAACTACTACTAGTACTACTACTAGTACTACTACTACAACTACTACTACTAGCACTAGTAGTAGTAGTACTACTACTAGTACTACTTCTACTACTATTACTACTTCTACAACTACTACTAGTACTAGTACTACAACTACTACTTCTACAACTAGTACTACTTCTACAACTACTTCTAGTAGTAATACTATTAGTACAACTACTACTCGTAGTACTTCTACAACTACTACTCATAGGTATACTATTAGTACTACTACAAGTACTACTAGTAGTAATACTATTAGTACTACAACTACTACCAGTAGTAATACTAGTAGTACAACTACTACTATTACTAGTAGTAGTACTACTACAACTACTACACGTAGTAATACTATTAGTACTTCTACAACTACTACTAGTAGTAATACTAATAGTAATACTATTAGTACTTCTACAACTACTACTTCTAGTAATACTATTAGTGTAACTACTACTAGTAGTTATAGTATTAGTACTACTGCTACTACTATTAACATATTGTACTAGTACTACTTATTGTACTAGTACTACTACTCATTACTTGTACTAGTATTACTACTCGTACCATTACTCAGGGCATGAACATGAGCCTCTCGCCATCGAGTAGATGAGCGCGTCGTACTTGGTGGTGATTCGGTTGGTGTAGTTATGTAGAAAGAAAGTAGTTCCTGTGGATTACCTTCAGTAACCAGGTCAGGACTTCTAGAAAGTTCCTGTGGATTACCTTCAGTAACCAGGTCAGGACCTATAGAAAGTAGTTCCTGTGTGGATTAACTTCAGTAACCAGGTCAGGACTTCTAGAAAGTAGTTCCCGTGTGGATTACCTTCAGTAACCAGGTCAGGACTTCTAGAAAGTAGTTCCCGTGTGGATTACCTTCAGTAACCAGGTCAGGACTTCTAGAAAGTAGTTCCTGTGGATTACCTTCAGTAACCAGGTCAGGACTTCTAGAAAGTAGTTCCTGTGGATTACCTTCAGTAACCAGGTCAGGACCTCTAGAAAGTAGTTCCTGTGGATTACCTTCAGTAACCAGGTCAGGAATTCTAGAAAGTAGTTCCTGTGTGGATTACCTTCAGTAACCAGGTCAGGACCTCTAGAAAGTAGTTCCTGTGGATTACCTTCAGTAACCAGGTCAGGACTTCTAGAAAGTAGTTCCTGTGTGGATTACCTTCAGTAACCAGGTCAGGACTTCTAGAAAGTAGTTCCTGTGTGGATTACCTTCAGTAACCAGGTGAGGACTTCTAGAAAGTAGTTCCTGTGGATTACCTTCAGTAACCAGTTCAGGAATTCTAGAAAGTAGTTCCTGTGGATTACCTTCAGTAACCAGTTCAGGAACTCTAGAAAGTTACTGTGGATTACCTTCAGTAACCAGGTCAGGACCTCTAGAAAGTAGTTCCTGTGGATTACCTTCAGTAACCAGGTCAGGAACTCTAGAAAGTTACTGTGGATTACCTTCAGTAACCAGGTCAGGACCTCTAGAAAGTAGTTCCTGTGGATTACCTTCAGTAACCAGGTCAGGACTTCTAGAAAGTAGTTCCTGTGGATTACCTTCAGTAACCAGGTCAGGACTTCTAGAAAGTAGTTCCTGTGTGGATTACCTTCAGTAACCAGGTCAGGACTTCTTGAAAGTAGTTCCTGTGTGGATTACCTTCAGTAACCAGATGAGGATTTATAGAAAGTAGTTCCTGTGGATTACCTTCAGTAACCAGTTCAGGAATTCTAGAAAGTTCATGTGGATTACTTTCAGTAACCAGGTCAGGACCTCTAGAAAGTAGTTCCTGTGGATTACCTTCAGTAACCAGGTCAGGACTTCTAGAAAGTAGTTCCTGTGTGGATTACCTTCAGTAACCAGGTCAGGACTTCTAGAAAGTAGTTCCTGTGGATTACCTTCAGTAACCAGTTCAGGAATTCTAGAAGGTTCCTGTGGATTACCTTCAGTAACCAGGTCAGGACTTCTAGAAAGTAGTTCCTGTGGATTACCTTCAGTAACCAGGTCAGGACCTCTAGAAAGTAGTTCCTGTGGATTACCTTCAGTAACTAGGTCAAGACCTCTAGAAAGTAGTTCCTGTGGATTACCTTCAGTAACCAGGTGAGGACTTCTAGAAAGTAGTTCCTGTGGATTACCTTCAGTAACCAGTTCAGGAATTCTAGAAAGTAGTTCCTGTGGATTACCTTAAGTAACCAGGTCAGGATTTCTAGAAAGTAGTTCCTGTGGATTACCTTCAGTAACCAGTTCAGGAATTCTAGAAAGTTACTGTGGATTACCTTCAGTAACCAGGTCAGGACCTCTAGAAAGTAGTTCCTGTGGATTACCTTCAGTAACCAGGTCAGGACTTCTAGAAAGTAGTTCCTGTGGATTACCTTCAGTAACCAGTTCAGGAATTCTAGAAGGTTCCTGTGGATTACCTTCAGTAACCAGGTCAGGACCTCTAGAAAGTAGTTCCTATGGATTACCTTCAGTAACCAGGTCAGGACTTCTAGAAAGTAGTTCATGTGTGGATTACCTTCAGTTACCAGGTCAGGACTTCTAGAAAGTAGTTCCTGTAGATTACCTTCAGTAACCAGGTCAGGACTTCTAGAAAGTAGTTCATGTGTGGATTACCTTCAGTTACCAGGTCAGGACTTCTAGAAAGTAGTTCCTGTGGACTTCTAGAAAGTAGTTCCTGTGTGGATTACCTTCAGTAACCAGATCAGGATTTCTAGAAAGTAGTTCCTGTGGATTACCTTCAGTAACCAGGTCAGGACCTCTAGAAAGTAGTTCCTGTGGATTACCTTCAGTAACCAGGTCAGGACCTCTAGAAAGTAGTTCCTGTGGATTACCTTCAGTAACCAGGTCAGGATTTCTAGAAAGTAGTTCCTGTGGATTACCTTCAGTAACCAGGTCAGGACCTCTAGAAAGTAGTTCCTGTGGATTACCTTCAGTAACCAGATCAGGACTTCTAGAAAGAGCTGTGAGCCACAAGCTTCAGAGACTTTTAGCTCCAATTTATTGTATAAAAGACAGACGTGGATATCTCCAACACTCAGCAACTCAAAGCAAAACTACCGAAACTGATAAAGAACATGGCAGAGAACCTCAACAGCAGTCTGACACATTGTTCAAACCTGACCCCTAGAACCGCCTGTAGGTTCTCTAAATAATGTTCAGTAAACTACAACATGCAGTGTGTTAGAAACGGCTTCAATTCAGTGCATGGAACTGTTGACCCCTAAAATATGCCTGATAGAACCTCCTAAGTTGCCCCACTGGATCTCTCCTCATGACCACTATATCCTCCTAGATATCCGTTGAACCTCCACCTTCCTAGAACCTTCTGATTAACCAGCTAAATCCCAAATTACCCCCAGAAACTCCTAAAGGAACCCTAGAACCAGCCACCAGCACCTCTTTAAGAACCTTTTTCAGTAAGCACTAGAGCCTCTTAAAGAACCTCTTCAGTAACCACTAAAACCTATGAAAGAACCTCTTCAGTAACCACTAGAATATCTTAAAGAACCTTGTCAGTAACCACTAGAATCTCTGAAAGAACCTCGTCAGTAACTAATAGAACCTCTGAAAGAACCTTGTCAGTAAGCACTAGAGCCTCTGAAAGAACCTCGTCAGTAAGCACTAAACACTCTTAAAGAACCTCTTTAGTAACCACTAGAACCTCTGAAAGAACCTTGTCAGTACACTTACGGGGCCAACACCAAACCACTAAAATGGCGCCTCTGGGACTACTCCTGAAGCTAAGCTAGTTCAGAGCTCTGTGTTGATCCAGAGATTAAAGTGTGATGTAGTCAGTTCTGGTTCTGGTCTTCATTAACTTTTTGTTCTGCCTGTCAGGGGGAGGAGCATGCAGCGTTTGATATGGGTGGCTACGAGGACTACCTGAGGGAGCAGGTAGGGGACCGCTGGTACCGCTACAACCCCCGGCTCACCTGCATCTACTGCTGCAAGTCCTTCAACCAGAAAGGCAGCCTGGACCGCCACATGCGGCTGCACATGGGCATCACGCCCTTCGTCTGCCGCATCTGTGGTAAGAAGTACACCCGCAAGGACCAGCTGGAGTACCACATCCGCAAGCACACCGGCAACAAGCCCTTCCACTGCCATGTGTGTGGCAAGAGCTTCCCCTTCCAGGCTATCCTCAACCAGCACTTCCGCAAGAACCACCCGGGTTGCGCCCCCCAGGAGGCCCACAGCGCCTCCCCCGAGACCACCACCGCCTCCGTCACATCCAGGGGAGGGCCGAGCGACGAGGCCTCCCCCAGCCAGGAGGAGCCCGAGGGCAGCGGTGGCCAGTACAGCGAGGGTCCCCAGGCCTCGGTCTCCACCACGGGGCCCGACTGACCTCGAGGGAGGGTCCAAATCAGGGTAGGGGGGGTCACAGTCGTGGAGGGCCGCTCTGATCCTTTTGCACCTGAAGCCAAAAGGACGCTGAACCGCTGAAGTGGACCAGCGCCAGAAAGGACGGAAGAGTCCGAACTGAGAGGATTACTCCGCTTTAAACCGCATCTACCTTCACAAACCGAACAGATTTAAGCTACAATGAAGAAGCGCCACACACTCCAACAACCTCATGCACCGACGACCTCGTGGTCCTCGTGGACCTCGTGGTCTTCGTGGACCTCATGGTCCTTGCCTGCCTCCGTCTGCTTTATGTTACAGATTTCTACTTTTATATTGTGTCGCAGGTTCACAACAGTCTGCTGGAACTTTGCCAAGCTGCTCGGTGCCAGTTAGATCAAATCCTTCATATTTGCCTTGAGACAATCTGGAGCAGCAAGGTTAATAATAATAATAGTAATAATAATCCTGCGGGCTCTTATATGCCACATGGGCATATAAATATTAGTTCCGGTGTGATCAGAGCTTCTTTACTTCCTTGTGAAGCTTCTGGAACAAAACTGTGTTATTGATTAATCTGCCGCTTAGTTTATTGATCAGTAGATCAATAATCTGGTCTGTAAAGTCTTTCAATATTCAGTTTATCGTCACAGAATTAAGAAGCTGAAGATTACCTTCCTCACTTTGACTTCAAAATCACCTCAAATTAGTAATAGTCAAAATAGTTGCAGAAGAATTTAGAAACGACATATTTGACTTCAGCACCTGTCCAGCTAACCAGAGGGAGGCCATGGGTTAGGGGGTCAGGGTTAGGGGGTTATGGTTAGGGGGTTATGGTTAGGGGGTCAGGGTTAGGGGGTCAGGGTTAGGGTTAGGGGTGCAGAGCTCCGATCACACTGATCAATTCTTTCAGATTACAGACTCAAAGCAGGAAGCCTCAGATAAGCTACACAGTTACCTCTCACACTACGCAATACAGCTGCTGCTCCACCAGAGTGGCTCTTCTCCACACGGCTCTGCCAGGGGGCGCTCTGCTCCACACGGCTCCACTAGGGGGCTCTCTGCTCCACACGGCTCCACTAGGGGGCGCTCTGCTCCACCAGGAGCGCTCTGCTCCACACGGCTCCACCAGGGGGCTCTCTGCTCCACCAGGAGGGCTCTGCTCCACACGGCTCCACCAGGGGGGCACTCCGATCCACCGGTAGGGGGCTCTGCTCCACCTGGGGGGTGGGGGGTGCTCTGATCTACACAGAGCTCCGTCTACTCTGATTTATTTTTTATAAACAAACTTGTGTTTTATTGTTTTCCTTGGGCATTTTTTCTTCTTTTTGCTCTGACAATGTTTGAGATGGTCAACAGAACCTTCAGGACCGGTTCTGTTGATGACGCATTAAATCTGCTGCAGCAAAATAAACGTACTAAAACTAACGAGATGACACAGAACTGTAGAATCAATCCGGCAGAATTAACAGAAGAAAGCCAGCTGTGTCATCTTTATGCTATGCTAGCATTAGCTAGCAAGCTAACATACGTTTTCCACTTTAATTATTCAGAGCTGTGTGGCATAAAGAGCTGACTGTTAGCTTTGTTTAAATTAACGTTAAATCAACTTGATCTAGTTTTCTTTAGACACAGAACATTAGAATTAGCTCAAATGCTAGCTCTAGTTCAGAACTTAAACCTCCTAAAACGTTTGTGAACTAAAGCCAACACAGAGGAATTTAGCTACAATAATGTTCCTGAAAAACACAGAAAACAACAACAATCCTCCAGCTGTTTTGCTACTATTGTGTTCGAGAACTACATTTAGTTTCTAAAAGCGCTAACGTAGCTGAGCTAGCTAGTTAGCTCACGTAGGTGAGCTAGTTCGCTCGATTTTTCAGTGTAGGTCCAGGTTGTGCTTAGCTTAGCACAAAGACTGGAAGCAGGGGGCATACTAGCCTAGCTGTACATTGGTATGTTAGCTCAAACTAATTAGTCTTGTATTGAATACTTGTTGAACTATTGATCTAGTATTTCTACAGTTGCACATGTGCAGTAGAGGTAATGCGTCATGCCGACAAACGGTCCTGATCGGCTCATTGATCGAGTCCTGACCGTCAGACCAGATGGATGTAGCCGGCCAATGGAGCTGGACTAGAACTGAACCCTCCAGAGGTCAAAGGTCACCTGCCACCGGGCGACCAAAGAAAAGACCACGTTGGAACTCCAAAACAACTCCAGCACTTCTCAGAGAACGAGGATCAAAAGCAGAACTTTCTACAGAACCACGTATTTAAACCTATGAATACTAATGAGCTGGTAGTACATGAATATTCATGAGCTGGTAGCACATGGATCAGCAGTTTTCTACGTGGCTGATACACTTTTTTATGCAAGTGAAGCCAGCGGCTCGTCCTTTACATTACATTACATGTTGTCTTCAGGCTAAACCAGGAAGTATCAGGTATTCAGACTGCTAACGGCTCAACCTCAGAAACTCACCTGTAAATAACCAGGCACTGGGCAACATGGGATATGGAATCAGTTGTCACGGCAACCTATACGGCAACAGGAAGTACTGCTTCCTGATTGTCTGACAGCTAGACTTGTTTCGGGACATTCAGTTTGTTGACTGTTCATTCGGAATATTAGACACAAAATAGTGAAAATATTACTCCCAGAAATCTAGAACATAAAAGTTTTCTCCTCATAAAACCTGGTTCACATTGGAAAATCTTTGCACTACACCTGTAGCCACACCCCTCAGTGATGTCACAGCGCCCTGCAGTACACCTGTAGCCACACCCCTCAGTGATGTCACAGCGCCCTGCACTACATCTGTAGCCACACCCCTCAGTGATGTCACAGCACCCTGCAGTACACCTGTAGCCACACCCCTCAGTGATGTCACAGCACCCTGCAGTACACCTGTAGCCACACCCCTCAGTGATGTCACAGCGCCCTGCAGTACACCTGTAGCCACACCCCTCAGTGATGTCACAGCACCCTGCAGTACACCTGTAGCCACACCCCTCAGTGATGTCACAGCGCCCTGCAGTACACCTGTACGTCACTAAACCACTTGAGGTAAATGTCTACTTTAATATTTTGGCTGCCGATCAGATTAATTATTGAACTACTTTACGTTACCCGGTTACTTCGTAAACACTAAAATAGAAACACGCTGAAGGTCCCGAAACATCCCAAAGTATTTCTGATGAAGATCACGACCTCATGTTGCTCAGCTCTCGCATCAAAACATCCACAATTCATTCTTCAGATTCATGAAACTAATGACAGGTTTCATTTGTTTCATTTCCTTCCTAAACCAGATTGAACCAGTCCAGACCGCCTCATAGTTTACAGACCAGTCAAGTTCAGCCCGGTCTAATCTCGTCTGGTTCGGTCTAGCCTGGTCTAGTCTGGTTCAGTCTAGCCTGGTCTAGTCTGGTTCAGTCTGGTCTGGTTCAGTCTGGTCTGAAGGAATCTATAAAGAAGGAGAAGTGGGATCAGAACTCAGGTCCGATGGACCTTTAGGTTTTGTTAAACCGGATCAGAACCGACAGATTTACTGTGAAGTCCTTGTTCTTCATTCCGTTCCGTCAGAACCAAACACATAAATGTGACACTTGTTCTGGTTCTGAAATAACGGATACAAGCTTTAACAATCCGGCTTCTCCTGCTCGATGGTTCTTCAGGTTCATCTTCAAACTGTGAAAACAGCTCAACCTCATCCTCCTCATCCTCCTCATCTTCCTCCTCATCCTCCTCATCCTCCTCTTCCTCCTCATCTTCCTCCTCATCCTCCTCATCCTCCCCTTCCTCCTCTTCCTCCTCATCCTCCCCTTCCTCCTCATCCTCCTCTTCCTCCTTGTCATCGCCCTCTGGTCCTCCAGGTTTCATGTTTCTTTGTTTTATTATGTCGACGACCACAACACGTCTAATTATGAATCAAATCATTTAGATATATACTCACTTAATGAGATTACTCTTTACTGTCGACTCCTCAAATATATCCTAATATATCAAAGAAGAAGCGTTTAGTAAATTAACTTTGAGTACTGTACATTTGATTTTCAGAGGTACAGGGTTTCATGTGCAGATCTTTTATGTCGCATGTCTCTGTTGGGGTTTAAATGTGAAGAAGCTTCTCTCACCATGACCACTCGATCACTCACAGGTCTCCTCCAGAGGAAATAAAGCACTTTAAGTGTCCACTCGTCTCCTTCTTTACCCACAATTCAGCTGGCCAGGTAACAGCCTGTACTCCTCACAAGGTTATGAATAAACATGTTATGAATTATTGGTACTAGATTATGTTGTCTGCTTAATGTTCTGTTAGATAGAGGCAAGTCCCTCCTCTTCCACCAAATGTACGCTAGTCAGCAGTTAGAGGCTATAAAGTAATAATAATGTTTGATCGCATTTGCTGGTTAACGAGCCCCTTTGAGACTGGCTGGTTAACGAGCCCCTTTGAGACTGGCTGGTTAACGAGCCCCTTTGAGACTGGCTGGTTAACGAGCCCCTTCTAGAGACTGGCTGGTTAACGAGCCCCTTCTAGAGACTGGCTGGTTAACGAGCCCCTTTGAGACTGGCTGGTTAACGAGCCCCTTTGAGACTGGCTGGTTAACGAGCCCCTTCTAGAGACTGGCTGGTTAACGAGCCCCTTCTAGAGACTGGCTGGTTAACGAGCCCCTTTGAGACTGGCTGGTTAACGAGCCCCTTCTAGAGACTGGCTGGCTAACGAGCCCCTTCTAGAGACTGGCTGGTTAACGAGCCCCTTTGAGACTGGCTGGTTAACGAGCCCCTTCTAGAGACTGGCTGGTTAACGAGCCCCTTCTAGAGACTGGCTGGTTAACGAGCCCCTTTGAGACTGGCTGGTTAACGAGCCCCTTCTAGAGACTGGCTGGTTAACGAGCGCCTTCTAGAGACTGGCTGGTTAACGAGCCCCTTTGAGACTGGCTGGTTAACGAGCCCCTTCTAGAGACTGGCTGGCTAACGAGCCCCTTTGAGACTGGCTGGTTAACGAGCCCCTTTGAGACTGGCTGGTTAACGAGCCCCTTCTAGAGACTGGCTGGTTAACGAGCCCCTTTGAGACTGGCTGGTTAACGAGCCCCTTCTAGAGACTGGCTGGTTAACGAGCCCCTTCTAGAGACTGGCTGGTTAACGAGCCCCTTTGAGACTGGCTGGTTAACGAGCCCCTTCTGGAGACTGGCTGGTTAACGAGCCCCTTTGAGACTGGCTGGTTAACGAGCCCCTTCTAGAGACTGGCTGGTTAACGAGCCCCTTCTAGAGACTGGCTGGCTAACGAGCCCCTTCTAGAGACTGGCTGGTTAACGAGCCCCTTTGAGACTGGCTGGTTAACGAGCCCCTTCTAGAGACTGGCTGGTTAACGAGCCCCTTTGAGACTGGCTGGTTAACGAGCCCCTTTGAGACTGGCTGGTTAACGAGCCCCTTCTAGAGACTGGCTGGTTAACGAGCCCCTTTGAGACTGGCTGGTTAACGAGCCCCTTCTGGAGACTGGCTGGTTAACGAGCTCCTTCTGGAGACTGGCTGATTAACGAGCCCCTTCTGGAGACTGGCTGGTTAACGAGCCCCTTTGAGACTGGCTGGTTAACGAGCCCCTTTGAGACTGGCTGGTTAACGAGCCCCTTTGAGACTGGCTGGCAAACGAGCCCCTTCTAGAGACTGGCTGGCTAACGAGCCCCTTCTGGAGACTGGCTGGTTAACGAGCTCCTTCTAGAGACTGGCTGGTTAACGAGCCCCTTCTAGAGACTGGCTGGTTAACGAGCCCCTTTGAGACTGGCTGGTTAACGAGCCCCTTCTAGAGACTGGCTGGTTAACGAGCCCCTTTGAGACTGGCTGGTTAACGAGCGCCTTCTAGAGACTGGCTGGTTAACGAGCCCCTTTGAGACTGGCTGGTTAACGAGCGCCTTCTAGAGACTGGCTGGTTAACGAGCCCCTTCTGGAGATTTTAGTGAACCAAGAAGATTGATTAGTTGACTATGGTTTCTAAAGGTGTTCCTGGAGAGTTAGTCACTGTATGTATTGAGAGAAACCAAATGTTAATATATATAATTATTAACATGGTGGTCCCAAACACACAGCTTCATTCAGAGCTTAAACAAAGACAGACATCGATGGAACAGAAGACTTTAATTCTCGTCTCTTATATGAGTGTTACGACAAACTGCCTCTTTCTTCGCTCTAAATGATCTTTTAAATGTACCAACATCCTTTGTGTAACTCAAACGGGATCAGGACTCCGCCTCCCTACATCCTGACACGCCTTCACATGATTAATAACTTCTCTGGTTTACGGTCTGTGGTGGAACGAAACACTAGATGTGAAGTTACTGAACGATGGTTTTCACGTCGTCGTGTCTGTTTTGTGGACTGGAGGTGGTTGTTGGATCCGTTCTCATTGGTTGCAGGGGTTGGCCACCCTGGCGGTGAACAGCAGGGTGTTGATGGTGGACTCTCTGATGAGCAGCAGGAACGGCCGGTTGGCCAGAAACACCTCCCGATTTAAGTTGAAGGAGCGTCCGACGGCCACGACGGCGGTGGCTGCTGCCGCCTCGCTGCCCTCCTCGTTCACCTGCAGACCACAAAACACACATTCAGGGTCCTGTGGACCAGACTGGTTTGACCCTGGGTCAGGGTCTCTGATCTGGTGTCTGGTCTGACCCTGGATCAGGGTCTCTGATCTGACCACCTGTCCATCAGTGACTGACCTCCAGAAAGGCCTTATGGAACGCGTCTGATATGTGGAGACCTTCACTTCCATCCTCCAACATCCCTGAAACAAACAAACAAACAAAGTTGCTGAAAGCTGCACTTTAACTTCTCAAAAACAATTAAAAACATTCAACACAAACAGAAAAAAACCTAATGAAGAACAAGTAAACCAAGATATACAAATAGTAATAAACCATAAACGTTTGTATCAGAAGAGTTGAATGTGAAGGTTTTGGGAAAAGAAACAGATTTAACCAGCAACCTGAACGCCCCACACTTTCCTTCTGGTGAACCAGACTGAATGGTGAAGGTACAAGGAACACGTGGAGGAACCTCACGAATGGATGAAGAAGAAGAGACGGTCACCTGGCAGACTGGCCCTCTCGGAGCTGAACAGGTCCGTCAGGCCCATGTCCTGCAGCTTCTCCTTCACACTGAAGCCGTCCTCCACCCTGAAGCGAGGGACGTGGACCGACACCGTAGTCTCCTTCATTTCATCCAACCAGGACGTCAGATTGTTGAGGTCCAGACGCTCCTCCACCTCCACGCAACACAAAGGCACATCATCACCACCAGGACGCTGTTTACAATATAACTATTAACTAATAGACCACTTAACTCATAAACCAGTTAACTCACGAACCAGATAACTCATAAATCAGTTAACTCATAAACCAGTTAACTCATAAACCAGTTAACTCATAAACCAGTTCATTCATAAACCAGTTAATTCATAAACCAGTTAACTCATAAACCAGTTAATTCATAAACTAGTTAATTCATGAATCAGTTAACTCATGAACCAGTTAACTCATAAACCAGTTAACTCACGAACCAGATAACTCATAAATCAGTTAACTCATAAACCAGTTAACTCATAAACCAGTTCATTCATGAATCAGTTAATTCATAAACCAGTTAACTCATAAACCAGTTAATTCATAAACCAGTTAACTCATAAATCAGTTAACTCATAAACCACTTAACTCATAAACCAGTTAACGCATGAATCAGTTAACTCATAAATCAGTTAACTCATAAACCAGTTAATTCATAAACCAGTTAATTCATGAATCAGTTAACTCATAAACCAGTTAACGCATAAACCAGTTAACTCATGAACCAGTTAACTCATAAACCAGTTAACTCATGAACCAGTTAACTCATAAACCAGTTAATTCATAAACCAGTTAACGCATGAACCAGTTAACTCATAAACCAGTTAACGCATGAATCAGTTAACTCATGAACCAGTTAACTCATAAACCAGTTAACTCATGAACCAGTTAACTCATGAACCAGTTAACTCATAAACCAGTTAACTCATAAACCAGTTAACTCATGAACCAGTTAACGCATGAACCAGTTAACTCATGAACCAGTTAACTCATAAACCAGTTAACTCATGAACCAGTTAACTCATAAACCAGTTAACTCATAAACCAGTTAACGCATGAACCAGTTAACTCATGAACCAGTTAACTCATGAACCAGTTAACTCATAAACCAGTTAACTCATAAACCAGTTAACTCATGAACCAGTTAACTCATAAACCAGTTAACTCATAAACCAGTTAACTCATGAACCAGTTAACTCATAAACCAGTTAACACATGAACCAGTTAACTCATGAACCAGTTAACTCATGAACCAGTTAACTCATGAACCAGTTAACTCATAAACCAGTTAACTCATGAACCAGTTGACTCATGAACCAGTTAACTCATGAACCAGTTAACTCATGAACCAGTTGACTCATGAACCAGTTAACTCATGAACCAGTTAACTCATAAACCAGTTAACTCATGAACCAGTTGACTCATGAACCAGTTAACTCATGAACCAGTTGACTAATAGACAGTAAAACCAGGAGGTGATGGGCTACCTGACTGAGCGCGGTGCCTTTGTTCGGCAGGATGATCACCATGGTGATGTCGTCTCCGCGGTACGGCATCTCCAGCAGCTGCACCTGGTCGTTGGGGAAGTTCCTGTACCTGAACCTGGTCTCCTGGTACATCATGTTAACTGAGCAGGTCAGGGACCGGCTGACGTGGAAGTCCGAGTTGTACACGTTGTCTTTGTCAAACTTGTTTTTCCACTGACCCTGAGAGGAGAACGTTGATCAGAGACAACAACAACAACCATTTCAATAGTTTCACCAACTGACCGACGACGACGAAGATCTGTGTTACCGCCCTAACCAGGGTTCATTTTTCTGTGTTAAGTCAGGTGTTACGCTACCGCCGCTACGCCACCGGCTAGGATTTAAGTATTTGTTCTGTAATCCAAATCTACTAGTGACTAAACTATATTCTACTTTCTACTTTGAGGTAAACAGATCTTTGTCCTTATTCAGTTTGGCAAGAATTTCACATTCTAGCAAAACTGAAACTTCACTGGTGGCAAGGAATCCCCTGCCTGAGTGCCGACTCTTACCAGTATCGATCGATAAGTGGGCAATTCCTTCAACGACCTGTGGGCGGGATCGACACTGCTGTAGCTAATTTTCGCCAACTCAGGTATAAAACCAGGTGGGGGCTTGAAGCGTCAGGGAAGCCTCCTCGTATGAAGACTCGGAGGATAAAGACCTAGGAGTCTTTCGTGGGAGTCAAGACTCGGAGGATAAAGACCTAGGAGTTTTTCATGGGAGTCTTCGGTGGTGGCTGAGGGCGGCTGAGTATAAACATTTCTCTGTGATAATGTGTTTTCTTTCCATACCTGTGTGCACATCTACTCGTAGATATTATAGACCGCAGACTCGGTCACATATGCATCAAAATCCCTCCTCTCTTATTTATCCCGCCCGCTCTACACAGACCCAGCGCCTCGTCACAGGGGGCCTCTGGAACTGCCAGTCAGCTAACCACAAGGCGGACTTCATCTCTGGCTTCGCTATCAAGCAATCGCTGGACTTCCTGGCTCTCACTGAGACTTGGATCACACCAGACAACACATCAACCCCTGCTGCTCTCTGCTCGGCCTTCTCCTTCAGCCACACACCCAGACCCTCTGGTCGGGGTGGTGGTTCAGGTCTACTCATCTCACCCAAATGGAGTTTTGCTCTCTACCCGCTTCCATTTACCCCACTGTCTTTTGAGTTTCATGCAGTGACGGTTACTCATCTGGTTCATCTAATCATTGTTGTTCTCTACCGTCCACCTGGTTCCTTTGGAGACTTCTTGGAAGAACTAGACGTCCTCCTATCAAACTTCCCAGAAAACGGCCCCCCGCTCATCCTTCTGGGTGACTTCAACATCCAGACTGAAATCATGTGACCTGCTACTCTTCCTGTCTTCCTTTGTTCTCCCTCTCTCAGTCCTTCCCCTCCTACTCACAAAGCTGGACACCACCTTGACTATATGTTCACCAGAAACTGCTCTACAGCTAACCTCACTGTAACTCCACTTCCTGTCTCTGACCACTTCTTCATCTCTTACTCTCTCCCACTCTTTGGAACTGACAACCCTCCAACAACGGATTCTGCACCTGTCCATCGCAACATCCGCACCCTCTCACCCTCTCACCCTCTCACCCTCTCTCCCTCTCACCCTCTCACCCTCTCACCCTCTCTCCCTCTCACCCTCTCACCCTCTCACCCTCTCTCCCTCTCACCCTCTCACCCTCTCTCCCTCTCACCCTCTCACCCTCTCTCCCTCTCACCCTCTCACCCTCTCTCCCTCTCACCCTCTCACCCTCTCACCCTCTCACCCTCTCTCCCTCTCACCCTCTCACCCTCTCTCCCTCTCACCCTCTCACCCTCTCACCCTCTCACCCTCCTCTCTGGCCTCGTCTGTTCTGTCAGCCCTCCCTTTAACTGACTCCTCACTCATGCATCCTGACTTCGCCACTGACACTCTTCTCTCTACGCTGTCTTCCTCTCTTGATTCTCTCTGTCCTCTTAGGACCCAGCAGGTCCTCAAGTCCTCTTATGACTCTAAAGGTCCTCAAGTCCTCTTAGGACTCTAAAGGTCCTCAAGTCCTCTTACGACTCTAAAGGTCCTCAAGTCCTCTTAGGACTCTAAAGGTCCTCAAGTCCTCTTCCGACTCTAAAGGTCCTCAAGTCCTCTTAGGACTCTAAAGGTCCTCAAGTCCTCTTACGACTCTAAAGGTCCTCAAGTCCTCTCCGTCTCCGTGGTTGTCTGACTCGGTGCTCAGAGAGCCACTATGCGAGCATCGGAAAGGAAATGGTGAAAATCCAAACACGCCGACGACCTGCTCGCCTATCAATCTCTTCTCTCCTCCTTCTCTGCGTCCATCTCTGCAGCCAAAAGTCTGTTCTTCCAATTCAGAATCGAATCCTCTTTATCTAACCCTAAAAAGCTCTTCTCAATTTTTTCCAACCTCCTTGACCCCCCTGTTCCCCCCCCTCCCTCCACCCTTCTACCAAGACACTTTGTTGACTACTTTACAAAAAAGATAGACGACATACGCTCCTCATTTACTAATCCATCTTCTATAACTACACCTCCAGTAACTTCACCTTCTTCCCCCTCGTTTTCCTCTTTCATCCCCCCATCTCCTAATCAAGTTCTTACCTTGGTAACCTCTGACCCCCCAACCACCTGCCCCCTTGACCCCATCCCTTCTCACCTTCTCCAGTCCATTGCTCCGGACCTTCTTCCCTTTCTCACCCATCTTATTAACACCTCCCTCTCAACCGGCTGTTTCCCTAACTCTCTGAAGGAGGCGGAGTCAACCCTCTCCTGAAGAAACCCACTCTCGACCCATCTGAAGTCAACAACTACAGACCTGAAGTCAACAACTACAGACCTGAAGTCAATAACTACAGACCTGAAGTCAACAACTACAGACCTGAAGTCAATAACTGCAGACATGAAGTCAATAACTACAGACCTGAAGTCAACAACTACAGACCTGAAGTCAACAACTACAGACCTGAAGTCAATAACTACAGACCTGAAGTCAATAACTACAGACCTGAAGTCAACAACTACAGACCTGAAGTCAACAACTACAGACCTGAAGTCAACAACTACAGACCTGAAGTCAATAACTACAGACCTGAAGTCAACAACTACAGACCTGTCTCTCTCCTCCCCTTCCTCTCCAAAACTCTAGAGGGAGCTATCTTTAACCAAGTCTCCTCCTATCTCCACAGTAACAACCTTCTAGACCCCCACCGGTCTGGATTCAAGGCCACTCAACAGAGACTGCCCTCCTTGCTGTCTGAGCAGCTTCACACTGCTAGAGCAGCCTCTCTCTCCTCTGTCCTCATCCTTCTAGACTCTAGAAGGATGAGGACAGAATCTAGAATCTAGACCTTTCCGCTGCCTTTGACACAGTGAACCACCAGATCCTCTTGTCCTCCCTCCAGGACCTGGTATCTCAGGCTCTGCTCTCACTCTTCTCATCCTACCTCACCGACCGCTCTTACCGGGTAACCTGGAGAGGATCTGTGTCTGAGCCTTGTCCTCTGACTACTGGGGTCCCTCAGGGCTCAGTACTTGGTCCTCTTCTCTTCTCTCTGTACACCAACTCTCTCTCTCTGTCATTCTCTCTCATGGCTTCTCCTACCACAGCTATGCTGACGACACCCAACTGATCCTCTCGTTTCCCCAATCTGAAACACAGGTAGCAACACGAATCTCTGCCTGTCTGACCGACATCTCTCAGTGGATGTCTGACTGACATCTCTCAGTGGATGTCTGACTGACATCTCTCAGTGGATGTCTGATTGACATCTCTCAGTGGATGTCTGACTGACATCTCTCAGTGGATGTCTGATTGACATCTCTCAGTGGATGTCTGATTGACATCTCTCAGTGGATGTCTGACTGACATCTCTCAGTGGATGTCTGACTGACATCTCTCAGTGGATGTCTGACTGACATCTCACACCACCTGAAAATTAAACCGGACAAGACTGAACTTCTCCTCCTTCCAGGAAAAGGCTCTCCCACCCACGACCTGTCTATCACCTTCAACAACTCAGTGTTGGCCCCGCCCCCGACTGCCAGGAACCTTGGTGTGACACCTGTCAGTCAACTCTCCCTGACTGCCAACATTACCTCAACAACACGCTCCTGTAGGTACATGCTGTACAACATCAGGAGAATACGACCTCTTCTCACTCAGAAGGCGGTCCAGGCTCTGGTCCAGGTTCTGGTCCAGGTTCTGGTCCAGGTTCTGGTCATCTCACGGCTAGACTACTGTAACTCCTCCTTCAGGTCTACCTCTGGTCTGCTAATGCCATTCAACCTCTACAGCTCATCCAGAATGCAGCTGCTCGACTGGTCTTCAACCTCCTAAATTTACCCACAATCCTCCGCTCCTCCGTGACCTTCACTGGTTACCGGAACATGGTCTAACCTCACACCAGGACATGGTCTAACCTCACACCCAGGACATGGTCTAACCTCACACCCAGGACATGGTCTAACCTCACATCCAGGACATGGTCTAACCTCACACCAGGACATGGTCTAACCTCACACCCAGGACATGGTCTAACCTCACACCAGGACATGGTCTAACCTCACACCCAGGACATGGTCTAACCTCACACCCAGGACATGGTCTAACCTCACACCCAGGACATGGTCTAACCTCACACCCAGGACATGGTCTAACCTCACACCCAGGACATGGTCTAACCTCACATCCAGGACATGGTCTAACCTCACACCCAGGGCATGGTCTAACCTCACACCCAGGGCATGGTCTAACCTCACACCCAGTACATGGTCTAACCTCACACCCAGTACATGGTCTAACCTCACACCCAGGGCATGGTCTAACCTCACACCCAGTACATGGTCTAACCTCACACCCAGGGCATGGTCTAACCTCACATCCCAGCTTCGCTCAGCTTCTGCTAATCAGCTTGTAGCTCCTTCACTTCGAGCTAAACACTCAACAAAGTCACGACTGTTTGCTGTGCTGGCTCCTCATTGGTGGAACGAGCTCCCCATTGACATCAGGACAGGAAGTCTCTACAGACTAAAAACACATCTTAGTGACTACACCTTGAATAGGGAAGGTAGAGCCGTAGTAGCACTTTAGTAGCACTTAAATGTCTCTTACTGATAGCACTTTGTAGTTTAACACTTTAATAGCACTTAAATGTCTCTTACTGATAGCACTTTGTAGTTTAACACTTTAATAGCACTTAAATGTCTCTTACTGATAGCACTTTGTTGTTTAACACTTTAGTAGCACTAAACACAAACAATCCCCCAATGTTAAGTATCAAAGTAAGAGTTTATTAACCCGTGGCGGGCCATGTAATGCTTCATATTTCTGACTATAAATTAAATCTTGATACAAGTGAGACTTTACTGTCAGGGACGTGTTACACCAGAGCCAGCCTCAATAGCTACAGTGTGAAAGAGGTACTAGCTCAGGTACCTTGAAGTAGATGGTGTTGACAAGGACCAGGATTGTGTTGGAGTCCAGTGCCCCCTCCGGCAGCGTGTCCTGGATCAGGTTCTCCGTCTTGTTGGAGATCCAGTTGTTAATGGTGACTCGGGCCTTCTCCGGGTTCTCCTGCAGCACAGAACCCGCGGTAACAAGTAAAACCTCTCTCCGATACCAGTCTGAGTCCCTAAGGTCTGAACCCTGAGTGGTTCAGGTGACGGCGAAGTGGACTACCTTGAAGTTGAGAGGCAGTAGTTTGGCCCCGTACACCGTCTCACTGATGTTCTGGTACGTCTCGTTGAAGACCAGAGACTTGTCTCCGAACAGCCGGTTGGCGGAGATCAGCTCCGTGGTCTCGTCCTTCTTCCTGTACAGACGGCAGTTGAGTTTGGCGAAGAAGAAGTGGACCTGGTCCGACGTCTTCTCTTTGATGGTGTCGAACTGAAATACCTGCAGACAGAAACACAGACGGGATTTAATCTGTAGCTTTCTGTTTGCTCCATGATAATAATAATAATAATAATAATAATAATACAGACCTCCATGATCTGCTTCAGCGTTATCATAACAATAACAATAATAATAATAAATAATAATAATAATACAGACCTCCATGATCTGCTGCAGCGTCTGGTTGCAGGCTCCCAGCTTGGTCATGGCGAAGGCGGTGGAGATGCTGATGGGGGACATGAAGATGTTGTCCTCGGGGGCCTTGCCGAGGCCCAGCTGTCTGAACAGAGACAGTGCGAAGCGGCTGTTGGCCTTCGACAGCTCCCAGACTCGGGGGTTGGTGGACTCGGGGACCGGCTCGGGCTCCGGGGTCGGGCCCTCGCCGGCCTCGGGGTCGGGGCTGCGGTAGCTGCAGCGCGGCTCCAGGGGAAGGTCTTTGGGTTTGGCGCTGCAGATGTCCGGATGGGAGGCGAGGGAGACGAGGGGCAGTAACGCCAGAACCAACAGCCAATCAGCAGCCCTCATTCTGCACAGAGCCAATCATAGGCGAGTTTAAATCTCAGTTCTATTAACAAGCGTTTCCTTTTATTTATTGATCTCACGTGCAAGAATGTTTTATTTTGCTGCCTCGTGTGAATCGGAAAATATTAATAATATTATTAATATATGTTCTGACATACGTAAGAAGGTTGATACTGAATCACTTAGAGGTGTAAATGTAAATAAACAAAACTACACAAATAGTTTCAGAGACTCCATTTAAAAAATAACTGGTTTGGATCAGAATGTTTAGTTTTACGAGATTATTGATTATTTTACACAGAATTCAAAGAAAAGTTTCTTCAGTTTTCAGATTTAACTCACTTTGAGCTGCGAAGCTTTCAGTTCATTTTCAGATTAATAAACTTGAATAACAACACTGCGCCGTCGTGAAAAGCTTTGTTAGTATTCAGATTTTGTTCTGAAGATTAAACTCCGATGTGAAAAACAACAACAACCATAAAACAGATCAAATCAGAACCCGTGAACAGGGAAACAATAACTTAATAAAAGAGTGGAAGCTGGTGAAGTCTCACCTGAACAGGTAGACGTCTGCGTGTGAGAGAGTGAGCTGCTCTCAGGTCAGCTGCTCTCAGGTCAGTGTCCTGCAGAGCGCTCAAACATGCAGCAACCTTTGAGACATCGACCGTCTGTTGGTCAACACAACAAGCTGCATCTTTGTGTTCAATATCACGAGTTGAACCTCAGCTGTCATGTGAACTTATGTATGAGGAGAGTTACTGTATATGTTCAAGTGTGAACTGATCAATAACCTGTGATCGATCGGGTCCTGTGGTGTCTTTTTGTTGTTGGGATTTGTTATTTTATATATTATATAATTCATAGTTTCATCATATTTAAATGTTTAATTCCTTTGGTCAATCTGATGGCTACATGCTAACCTCAGCATACTAACATCAAGAAGTTACATGTTAACATGTTGATGTTAGCATGCTAACATCAACATGTTAACATCAGCACGCTAACATCAACATGTTGGCATACTAACATCAACAAGTTAGCATGCCAACATCAAAATGCTTACATGTTCATGTTAGTATGCTAACATGTAAGCATGCTAACATGTTGTACCATGAGTCCAAACTCAGAACAACAAGAATCAAGAAAGTACAATTTCTTCAATAACG
Organism: Cyclopterus lumpus; assembly: GCF_009769545.1. Taxonomy (NCBI): domain Eukaryota; kingdom Metazoa; phylum Chordata; class Actinopteri; order Perciformes; family Cyclopteridae; genus Cyclopterus; species Cyclopterus lumpus. The sequence continues at coordinate 27,628,616 of NC_046969.1, read as the reverse complement.
TTAAACTACAAAGTGCTATCAGTAAGAGCCATTTAAGTGCTACTAAAGTGCTAAACTACAAAGGCTATCAGTAAGAGACATTTAAGTGCTACTAAAGTGCTACTACGGCTCTACCTTCCCTATTCAAGGTGTAGTCACTAAGATGTGTTTTTAGTCTGTAGAGACTTCCTGTCCTGATGTCAATGGGGAGCTCGTTCCACCAATGAGGAGCCAGCACAGCAAACAGTCGGGACTTTGAGTGTTTAGCTCGAAGTGAAGGAGCTACAAGCTGATTGGTGGAGGTTAGACCATGTCCTGGTGTGAGGTTAGACCATGACCATGTCCTGGGTGTGAGGTTAGACCATGTCCTGGGTGTGAGGTTAGACCATGTCCTGGTGTGAGGTTAGACCATGTCCTGGTGTGAGGTTAGACCATGTCCTGGGTGTGAGGTTAGACCATGTCCTGGGTGTGAGGTTAGACCATGTCCTGGATGTGAGGTTAGACCATGACCATGTCCTGGGTGTGAGGTTAGACCATGTCCTGGATGTGAGGTTAGACCATGTCCTGGGTGTGAGGTTAGACCATGTCCTGGTGTGAGGTTAGACCATGACCATGTCCTGGGTGTGAGGTTAGACCATGTCCTGGATGTGAGGTTAGACCATGTCCTGGGTGTGAGGTTAGACCATGTCCTGGATGTGAGGTTAGACCATGTCCTGGATGTGAGGTTAGACCATGACCATGTCCTGGGTGTGAGGTTAGACCATGTCCTGGTGTGAGGTTAGACCATGTCCTGGTGTGAGGTTAGACCATGACCATGTCCTGGGTGTGAGGTTAGACCATGTCCTGGATGTGAGGTTAGACCATGTCCTGGTGTGAGGTTAGACCATGTCCTGGTGTGAGGTTAGACCATGTCCTGGTGTGAGATGACCAGAGCCTGGACCAGAACCTGTGTCGCCTTCTGAGTGAGAAGGGGTTGTATTCTCCTGATGTTGTACAGCATGTACCTACAGGAGCGTGTTGTTGAGGTGATGTTGGCAGTCAGGGAGAGTTGACTGACAGGTGTCACTCCGAGGTTCCTGGCAGTCGGGGGCGGGGCCAACACTGAGTTGTTGAAGTTAATAGTCAGGTTGTGGGTGGGAGAGCCTTTTCCTGGAAGGAGGAGAAGTTCAGTCTTGTCCGGTTAATTTTCAGGTGGTGAGCGGACATCCACTGAGAGATGTCAGTCAGACATCCACTGAGAGATGTCGGTCAGACATCCACTGAGAGATGTCAGTCAGACATCCACTGAGAGATGTCAGTCAGACATCCACTGAGAGATGACAGTCAGACATCCACTGAGAGATGTCAGTCAGACATCCACTGAGAGATGTCAGTCAGACATCCACTGAGAGATGTCAGTCAGACATCCACTGAGAGATGTCAGTCAGACATCCACTGAGAGATGTCAGTCAGACATCCACTGAGAGATGTCAGTCAGACATCCACTGAGAGATGTCAGTCAGACATCCACTGAGAGATGTCAGTCAGACATCCACTGAGAGATGTCAATCAGACATCCACTGAGAGATGTCAGTCAGACATCCACTGAGAGATGTCAATCAGACATCCACTGAGAGATGTCAGTCAGACATCCACTGAGAGATGTCAGTCAGACATCCACTGAGAGATGTCAGTCAGACATCCACTGAGAGATGTCAGTCAGACATCCACTGAGAGATGTCAGTCAGACATCCACTGAGAGATGTCAATCAGACATCCACTGAGAGATGTCAATCAGACATCCACTGAGAGATGTCAGTCAGACATCCACTGAGAGATGTCAGTCAGACATCCACTGAGAGATGTCAGTCAGACATCCACTGAGAGATGTCAGTCAGACATCCACTGAGAGATGTCAATCAGACATCCACTGAGAGATGTCGGATAGACAGGCAGAGATTCGTGCTGCTACCTGTGTTTTGGATTGACCACCTAATCAACTCCTTGTTAGGACATGTTATTCTCCTGGTGTCCACTAGGGGCATTAATACTGTATTATAGAGATAATACATGTTATTCTCCTGGTGTCCACTAGGGGCATCAATACTGTATTATAGAGATAATACATGTTGTTCTCCTGGTGTCCACTAGGGGCATTAATACTGTATTATAGAGATAATACATGTTGTTCTCCTGGTGTCCACTAGGGGCATTAATACTGTATTATAGAGATAATACCTGTTGTTCTCCTGGTGTCCACTAGGGGCATCACTACTGTATTATAGAGATAATACATGTTGTTCTCCTGGTGTCCACTAGGGGCATCACTACTGTATTATAGAGATAATACATGTTGTTCTCCTGGTGTCCACTAGGGGCATTAACTCTGTATTATAGAGATAATACATGTTGTTCTCCTGGTGTCCACTAGGGGCATTAATACTGTATTATAGAGATAATACATGTTGTTCTCCTGGTGTCCACTAGGGGCATTAATACTGTATTATAGAGATAATACATGTTATTCTCCTGGTGTCCACTAGGGGCATCAATACTGTATTATAGAGATAATACATGTTGTTCTCCTGGTGTCCACTAGGGGCATTAATACTGTATTATAGAGATAATACATGTTGTTCTCCTGGTGTCCACTAGGGGCATTAATACTGTATTATAGAGATAATACATGTTCTCCTGGTGTCCACTAGGGGCATTAATACTGTATTATAGAGATAATACTTGTTGTTCTCCTGGTGTCCACTATGGGCATTAATACTGTATTATAGAGATAATACATGTTGTTCTCCTGGTGTCCACTAGGGGCATCACTACTGTATTATAGAGATAATACATGTTATTCTCCTGCTGTCCACTAGGGGCATCACTACTGTATTATAGAGATAATACATGTTATTCTCCTGGTGTCCACTAGGGGCATCACTACTGTATTATAGAGATAATACATGTTGTTCTCCTGGTGTCCACTAGGGGCATTAATACTGTATTATAGAGATAATACATGTTGTTCTCCTGGTGTCCACTAGGGGCATCACTACTGTATTATAGAGATAATACATGTTGTTCTCCTGGTGTCCACTAGGGGCATTAATACTGTATTATAGAGATAATACATGTTGTTCTCCTGGTGTCCACTAGGGGCATCACTACTGTATTATAGAGATAATACATGTTGTTCTCCTGGTGTCCACTAGGGGCATTAATACTGTATTATAGAGATAATACATGTTGTTCTCCTTGTGTCCACTAGGGGCATTAATACTGTATTATAGAGATAATACATGTTGTTCTCCTGGTGTCCACTAGGGGCATTAATACTGTATTATAGAGATAATACATGTTGTTCTCCTGCTGTCCACTAGGGGCATCACTACTGTATTATAGAGATAATACATGTTATTCTCCTGGTGTCCACTAGGGGCATCACTACTGTATTATAGAGATAATACATGTTGTTCTCCTGGTGTCCACTAGGGGCATTAATACTGTATTATAGAGATAATACATGTTGTTCTCCTGGTGTCCACTAGGGGCATCACTACTGTATTATAGAGATAATACATGTTGTTCTCCTGGTGTCCACTAGGGGCATTAATACTGTATTATAGAGATAATACATGTTGTTCTCCTGGTGTCCACTAGGGGCATCACTACTGTATTATAGAGATAATACATGTTGTTCTCCTGGTGTCCACTAGGGGCATTAATACTGTATTATAGAGATAATACATGTTGTTCTCCTGGTGTCCACTAGGGGCATTAATACTGTATTATAGAGATAATACATGTTGTTCTCCTGGTGTCCACTAGGGGCATTAATACTGTATTATAGAGATAATACATGTTGTTCTCCTGGTGTCCACTAGGGGCATTAATACTGTATTATAGAGATAATACATGTTGTTCTCCTGGTGTCCACTAGGGGCATTAATACTGTATTATAGAGATAATACATGTTGTTCTCCTGGTGTCCACTAGGGGCATCACTACTGTATTATAGAGATAATACATGTTGTTCTCCTGGTGTCCACTAGGGGCATCACTACTGTATTAGAGATAATACATGTTGTTCTCCTGGTGTCCACTAGGGGCATTAATACTGTATTATAGAGATAATACATGTTGTTCTCCTGGTGTCCACTAGGGGCATCACTACTGTATTATAGAGATAATACATGTTGTTCTCCTGGTGTCCACTAGGGGCATCACTACTGTATTATAGAGATAATACATGTTGTTCTCCTGGTGTCCACTAGGGGCATTAATACTGTATTATAGAGATAATACATGTTGTTCTCCTGGTGTCCACTAGGGGCATCACTACTGTATTATAGAGATAATACATGTTGTTCTCCTGGTGTCCACTAGGGGCATCACTACTGTATTAGAGATAATACATGTTGTTCTCCTGGTGTCCACTAGGGGCATTAATACTGTATTATAGAGATAATACATGTTGTTCTCCTGGTGTCCACTAGGGGCATTAATACTGTATTATAGAGATAATACATGTTATTCTCCTGGTGTCCACTAGGGGCATTAATACTGTATTATAGAGATAATACATGTTGTTCTCCTGGTGTCCACTAGGGGCATTAATACTGTATTATAGAGATAATACATGTTGTTCTCCTGGTGTCCACTAGGGGTACTTCTGGTCAGCTCCTGCTGCTCACTGCTGGATTTCAAATTAAAGTTCAACATTTCGGGAAGTATTCCTGTTAAAATGTCCCAATCGTCCCCCAGGCCGTTTAAAATTCACATATAAACATGTATTCAGATATTAAAAGTATTATTAATTTTATTTGTGGAATAAATATTTAAAACAAATATTTTACATTAAATCAGGAAGTGAAAAACACACAAACTTCTGATGAATGTGAAACCAGCCTGACCCAAAAGACACAACCGGACTAAAGAAAACCAGGACCCAGAGTGGCCCAGACTCCCGGGTCAGAAGAGCTTGGGCAGCTGTCGGAGGCGACTGAGGTCCAGAATGTTTCCCACCGATCCTTCAGGCTGACGGCCGCTCGCCTTCATTAAAGATGGCCGCCTGCTGGAACGGTTCTCCTTGTCGGCAGCACCGGCTAACAGCTGCATTTTGGGCCGCAGGTCCCGGATCAGCTGACTCTGTGGGAGGAGCTTCACGTTCAGAGCTTCGTTCAGCGGCGGGCGAGCTGGCGCTTCTTCTTCTTCTTCTTCTTCTTCTTCTTCCTCCTCCTCCTCCTCCTCCATCTCCATCAAGCCGTATCTCCTCATGTACGTCCTGGTGGCCAGAGACATGTTGCTCGGTGACAGCAGGGAGTGGTTGGAGGCGGGGCCTGGACCTGAGGGGGCGTGGCCTCCGACGCAGAGCCTGCTGAGCTGCGAGTCACTCAGGTAGCGCAGGGCGATGGCGTTGGCCTCCAGGCTCAGGTCCACGCTGCCTTCAGGGACCAGAATGCTGGCCGTCGGCTCGGTCACGCTCAGCCGGGACAGAACCGCCGCCGGGTTGATGCTCGCCAGCGTGCTGAAACAAACAGTGCGTCACCATCCACTTCCTGTTCCACACTTCCTGTTAGCTTTAGTGTAAAACAACATGTTTCACGGTATTTTAACAACAGAGATGTAAGTGAGTTTATCTAAATATAGTTATTAAATATCAAGTTTAATAAATATTTTCTTAAACAATTCTGAATATAGAAATATGAACAAAAAAACGTATTCAAAAGTTTTATTACATTCATGTGAAAAAATATATCTTAAGTTAAACAGCTCATAATTCATCTGTAATATCTATTTTATATTCATGTGGAAACATTTATCAGCAACACTACATTTTACTAGATTACACCTGAACGCATCATGAGAAGTTATCGTTCACCTTCAGCCAGTACTCATGTTCACTGAGCAGAGCCTGAACGCATCATGAGAACGTTATCATTTACTTTCAGCCAGTACTCACGTTCACTGAGCAGAGCCTGAACGCATCATGAGAACATTATCATTTACCTTCAGCCACTGAACGCATCATGAGAACTTTATCATTTACCTTCAGCCAGTACTCATGTTCACTGAGCGGAGCCTGAACGCATCATGAGAACGTTATCATTTACCTTCAGCCAGTACTCATGTTCACTGAGCGGAGCCTGAACGCATCATGAGAACGTTATCATTTACCTTCAGCCACTGAACGCATCATGAGAACTTTATCATTTACCTTCAGCCAGTACTCATGTTCACTGAGCAGAGCCTGAACGCATCATGAGAACGTTATCATTTACCTTCAGCCACTGAACGCATCATGAGAACTTTATCATTTACCTTCAGCCAGTACTCATGTTCACTGAGCAGAGCCTGAACGCATCATGAGAACGTTATCATTTACCTTCAGCCAGTACTCATGTTCACTGAGCGGAGCCTGAACGCATCATGAGAACGTTATCATTTACTTTCAGCCAGTACTCACGTTCACTGAGCAGAGCCTGAACGCATCATGAGAACATTATCATTTCCCTTCAGCCAGTACTCATGCTCACTGAGCGGAGCCTGAACGCATCATGAGAACATTATCATTTCCCTTCAGCCAGTACTCATGTTCACTGAGCAGAGCCTGAACGCATCATGAGAACGTTATCATTTACCTTCAGCCAGTACTCATGTTCACTGAGCGGAGCCTGAACGCATCATGAGAACGTTATCATTTACCTTCAGCCAGTACTCATGTTCACTGAGCGGAGCCTGAACGCATCATGAGAACATTATCATTTACCTTTAGCCAGTACTCATGTTCACTGAGCAGAGCCTGAACGCATCATGAGAACGTTATCATTTACCTTCAGCCACTGAACGCATCATGAGAACGTTATCATTTACCTTCAGCCAGTACTCGTGTTCACTGAGCGGAGCCTGAACGCATCATGAGAACGTTATCATTTCCCTTCAGCCAGTACTCGTGTTCACTGAGCGGAGCCTGAACGCATCATGAGAACGTTATCATTTACCTTCAGCCACTGAACGCATCATGAGAACTTTATCATTTCCCTTCAGCCAGTACTCGTGTTCACTGAGCGGAGCCTGAACGCATCATGAGAACGTTATCATTTACCTTCAGCCACTGAACGCATCATGAGAACTTTATCATTTCCCTTCAGCCAGTACTCGTGTTCACTGAGCGGAGCCTGAACGCATCATGAGAACGTTATCATTTACCTTCAGCCACTGAACGCATCATGAGAACTTTATCATTTACCTTCAGCCAGTACTCGTGTTCACTGAGCGGAGCCTGAACGCATCACAAGGACGTTATCACAGACATGTACCTGCTGCTCTCCACGGTTTGGTGGACTCGGCGCTCGGACTCCGTCAGGTCTTCTGGGTCCACGTGGACTCCGAGCTGCTGCAGCTGCCTCACGGTGGCTCTGAGCACTGGGTCTCCTTTACCGCTCTGCTTCCTGCGGGACCTCCTGCTAGACTCCTCTTCCACTTCCTGTTTACTGTCTGACTCCTGGAGACGACTGGTCAGCTGACTCTGAGGACACGAGGTCACATGATGAATGTTTACAGTGACCATCATGTGAGCGGACTCGTTGTGGACGTGTGTTGTTACCATCAGGTTGTGATAGAAGCGCTGCTGCTCTCCATCAGCTCGGTACATGCTCGCACTCTCTCCCAGAACTGGACTCTCCAGACCGCTGATACTGCACCTGAACACACCACAGTCAGAGTCCATGTCTCCTTTCACAGAGACGTGCTATCTGATGCCAACGGCCGTTTGTCTCACCTGTGCTGACCGTCAATGACATCAGCTCCGCCCACAGACCCAATGACGGACAGGTCGGCGTGTGAGGAGGTTGGCGTGTGGGAGGAGGGGGGAGGAGCCTGTACCTCCTGATGGGGGAGGGGCGACTGGACAGGATCTCCCCAGAACAGACTGGCTCCTGAAAACCAGCGAGTAAGACATGTGATGCTGAACTAACACCAGTTTCCAGCTGCTTACCTGTCCCATCAGTCTCACCTGTTCCCACAGCAATGCTGGCAGTGGTCCGGGGTGTGAGAGCCTCCACCTGCCCACCTGATGACTGAAGTCTCCCCTGAGCCTCCAGCAGCATCTGGACCTAAAGACAGTCAACACTGTTAGACAGACAGACAGACAGACAGACAGACAGACAGACAGACAGACAGACAGACAGACAGACAGACAGACAGACAGACAGACAGACAGACAGACAGACAGACAGACAGACAGACAGACAGACAGACAGACAGACAGACAGACAGACAGACAGACAGACAGACAGACAGACAGACAGACAGACAGACAGACAGACAGACAGACAGACAGACAGACAGACAGACAGACAGACAGACAGACAGACAGACAGACAGACAGACAGACAGACAGACAGACAGACAGACAGACAGACAGACAGACAGACAGACAGACAGACAGACAGACAGACAGACAGACAGACAGACAGACAGACAGACAGACAGACAGACAGACAGACAGACAGACAGACAGACAGACAGACAGACAGACAGACAGACAGACAGACAGACAGACAGACAGACAGACAGACAGACAGACAGACAGACAGACAGACAGACAGACAGACAGACAGACAGACAGACAGACAGACAGACAGACAGACAGACAGACAGACAGACAGACAGACAGACAGACAGACAGACAGACAGACAGACAGACAGACAGACAGACAGACAGACAGACAGACAGACAGACAGACAGACAGACAGACAGACAGACAGACAGACAGACAGACAGACAGACAGACAGACAGACAGACAGACAGACAGACAGACAGACAGACAGACAGACCGACAGACAGACAGACAGACAGACAGACAGACAGACAGACAGACAGACAGACAGACAGACAGACAGACAGACAGACAGACAGACAGACAGACAGACAGACAGACAGACAGACAGACAGACAGACAGACAGACAGACAGACAGACAGACAGACAGACAGACAGACAGACAGACAGACAGACAGACAGACAGACAGACAGACAGACAGACAGACAGACAGACAGACAGACAGACAGACAGACAGACAGACAGACAGACAGACAGACAGACAGACAGACAGACAGACAGACAGACAGACAGACAGACAGACAGACAGACAGACAGACAGACAGACAGACAGACAGACAGACAGACAGACAGACAGACAGACAGACAGACAGACAGACAGACAGACAGACAGACAGACAGACAGACAGACAGACAGACAGACAGACAGACAGACAGACAGACAGACAGACAGACAGACAGACAGACAGACAGACAGACAGACAGACAGACAGACAGACAGACAGACAGACAGACAGACAGACAGACAGACAGACAGACAGACAGACAGACAGACAGACAGACAGACAGACAGACAGACAGACAGACAGACAGACAGACAGACAGACAGACAGACAGACAGACAGACAGACAGACAGACAGACAGACAGACAGACAGACAGACAGACAGACAGACAGACAGACAGACAGACAGACAGACAGACAGACAGACAGACAGACAGACAGACAGACAGACAGACAGACAGACAGACAGACAGACAGACAGACAGACAGACAGACAGACAGACAGACAGACAGACAGACAGACAGACAGACAGACAGACAGACAGACAGACAGACAGACAGACAGACAGACAGACAGACAGACAGACAGACAGACAGACAGACAGACAGACAGACAGACAGACAGACAGACAGACAGACAGACAGACAGACAGACAGACAGACCTGTGCCTGCAGGAGCCGGAGCTGTTGGTCCTGATGGAGGAGGAGCTGGTAGGTGTCAGATGGGACCACCACCCCCACCTGATCACAGCACCGATTCACACAGGGGGGGCGGGAGGGGGGTGGAGAGGGGGAGGCACCACACCACGGGGCGGGAGGAGGGTGGAGGAGGGAAGAGCTGTGAGGAGGGTGGGTGGAGCAGGGAGATAGAGTATGGTGATGGGAGGACAGGGGTGTAGCAAGAATGGAGGATGGAGGAGGAGCAGGGTGGAGACTGGATGGAGGAGGAGTGTGATGGTGGGAGGATGGAGGAGGAGCAGGGTGGAGACTGGATGGAGGAGGAGTGTGATGGTGGGAGGATGGAGGAGGAGGAGCAGGGTGGAGACTGGATGGAGGAGGAGTGTGATGGTGGGAGGATGGAGGAGGAGGAGCAGGGTGGAGACTGGATGGAGGAGGAGTGTGATGGTGGGAGGATGGAGGAGGAGCAAGGTGGAGACTGGATGGAGGAGGAGTGTGATGGGATGGAGCAGGGTGAAGTCCTGGGGAGGAGAAGATGGAGGTGCAGTCGTAGGTGTGGGTGGAGCAGCAGCAGCAGGGCTCCTGCAGGTTGGAGTTGGGGGTGCTGTGGAGGTGAGGAGGAGCAGCAGGTCTGGGAGCGGAGGAGGAGGAGGTGGTGGTGGAGTTGTTTCTGGTGGGAGGCGCAGGAGGAGGGTCTCTGTGGGCGGGGCCAGGGTCCTGCCGAGCGTTCCGATTGGTGGTGACGCTGCTGTCAATCAGCAGAGAGAGTTCAGGAACAGACGGCTGAACTCTGCGCGCCTGAAACAGAAAACACAGGAAGTCAGCCGCCCTGCTGCTATTGGCTGCCCTGCGGTGACATCACGGCGATGACATCACGGCGATGACATCACGGCGACGGTACCTGCTGAGTGGGCGGGTGGGGGCTCGGGGACGGCCACGGAGACAAGTCCTCGTCCTCGACTCCGGAGTCCTGATCGCTGACAGACAGGCGGGCTCTGAAGACGGAGAGGATCCGATCAGATCAGATCAGATTATAGATTATGAGCCCACAGGTGAGTTCTGGTACCTGCTGAAGGAGGTCTGGGCCTGTCTGAACACCTCCGTCTGTCTGCTGTGATCCTCTGAACCTAGTTCACACTGCAGAGTCCGATCCTCCACCGAGGCCACCTGCTGAAGGTCCACATGGGTCCACATTCATCCTTTTCATCAATAATCATAATACGGTCTCTGTGGCGACAGGTGTGTCGGTACCTGGTACAGGGTGACACACTGGGAGGCGGTCAGCATCTGGTAGTCCAGCTGCGGTGCCGGTCCCGGTCCCGGTCCAGGTCCTCGACACTGGAAGAACTGAGGAGGTCTGTGGGTGGAGGCGAACAGGACGAGGAGGAAACAGCGGCTCTCTGACAGAACCCTGAAAAACCAGAGGAACAATCAGGGACTCCTCAACAACACACACTCCTGGACGGGACGGGGGACTCACCTGTCCTGGAGGGCGGAGCTGTACAGGTACCTCACGCACCAGGCCCACACCTGAGGGTTGGACACGTGTGCGACTCCACTCAGCCAGCTGTCACATGACAGGAAGTTCAGTTAGACACGAAGCCTCGATATCAATGTTGAAGATAAAACCACCAGAACTTCATCATCCAGAATCACTTACAGGCCGACGAGCGGCAGATTGGAGGCTTTGGGGTCCGACTCCAGCAGCAGGAGCAGCTTCCTGGTCTGATCCATGGTCAGAAACCTGCAGACACAAACACAGACTTTAGAGGGACCCGACCCTAGACCCCTTCAGAGGGACCCCCACCTCAGACTCCTTCAGGAGGGACCCAGACTCCTTCAGAGGGACCCCCATCCCAGACTCCTTCAGGAGGGACCCCGACCCCAGACTCCTTCAGAGAGACCCAGACTCCTTCAGAGGGACCCAGACTCCTTCAGAGGGACCCAGACATCAGACTCCTTCAGAGGGACCCCGACTCCAGACTCCTTCAGAGAGACCCAGACCTCAGACTCCTTCAGAGGGACCCAGACCCCTTCAGAGGGACCCCCACCTCAGACTCCTTCAGAGGGACCCAGACCCCTTCAGAGGGACCCCCACCTCAGACTCCTTCATAGGGACCCAGACTCCTTCAGAGGGACCCAGACATCAGACTCCTTCAGAGGGACCCCCACCTCAGACCCCTTCAGAGGGACCCCCACCTCAGACTCCTTCAGAGGGACCCAGACATCAGACTCCTTCAGAGAGACCCAGACTCCTTCAGAGAGACCCCGACCCCAGACTCCTTCAGAGAGACCCAGACCTCAGACCCCTTCAGAGGGACCCAGACTCCTTCAGAGAGACCCAGACCCCTTCAGAGGGACCCAGACCTCAGACTCCTTCAGAGGGACCCAGACTCCTTCAGAGAGACCCAGACCTCAGACTCCTTCAGAGGGACCCAGACCCCTTCAGAGAGACCCAGACCCCAGACTCCTTCAGAGAGACCCAGACTCCTTCAGAGAGACCCCCACCTCAGACCCCTTCAGAGAGACCCAGACCTCAGACCCCTTCAGAGGGACCCAGACCCCAGACTCCTTCAGAGAGACCCAGACTCCTTCAGAGAGACCCCCACCTCAGACCCCTTCAGAGAGACCCAGACCTCAGACTCCTTCAGAGGGACCCAGACCCCTTCAGAGGGACCCAGACCTCAGACTCCTTCAGAGAGACCCAGACCTCAGACCCCTTCAGAGAGACCCAGACTCCTTCAGAGAGACCCCCACCTCAGACCCCTTCAGAGAGACCCAGACCTCAGACTCCTTCAGAGGGACCCAGACCCCTTCAGAGGGACCCAGACCTCAGACTCCTTCAGAGAGACCCAGACTCCTTCAGAGAGACCCCCACCTCAGACCCCTTCAGAGAGACCCAGACCTCAGACCCCTTCAGAGGGACCCAGACCCCTTCAGAGAGACCCAGACCCCAGACTCCTTCAGAGAGACCCAGACTCCTTCAGAGAGACCCCGACCCCAGACTCCTTCAGAGAGACCCAGACCTCAGACTCCTTCAGAGGGACCCAGACCCCTTCAGAGGGACCCAGACCTCAGACTCCTTCAGAGAGACCCCGACCCCAGACTCCTTCAGAGAGACCCAGACCTCAGACTCCTTCAGAGGGACCCAGACCTCAGACTCCTTCAGAGGGACCCAGACCCCAGACTCCTTCAGAGAGACCCCGACCCCAGACTCCTTCAGAGAGACCCAGACCTCAGACTCCTTCAGAGGGACCCAGACCCCTTCAGAGGGACCCAGACCTCAGACTCCTTCTCACCCTCTCTGCCGGCTGGGGGGCGGAGGCCCCCGGTGGAGGCCGGTCAGGCTCCGCAGCAGTGCGGTGGGGATGACGGGGACGGGGCGGATCGGATGGACGTCCACGCCAACTGACGGACAGACGGCCGACCAGCTGAGGACGAACGCTGCAGCGTCAGACTGCTGAGAGACGACCACGTGACCTCTGACCTTCAGCAGCTGAGACAGATCCAGAGCCTGTCTGCTGCTCACACACTGCTGCAACGCCTAAGAGACAGACAGACAGGCAGAGAGACAGGCAGACAGAGAGACAGACAGGCAGAGAGAGAGACAGGCATACAGAGAGACAGACAGAGAGACAGGCAGAGAGACAGACAGACAGACAGAGAGAGAGACAGAGAGACAGGCAGAGAGACAGACAGAGAGAGAGACAGAGAGACAGGCAGAGAGACAGACAGACAGAGAGACAGACAGACAAGCAGAGAGACAGACAGACAGACAGACAGGCAGAGAGACAGGCAGAGAGACAGGCAGACAGGCAGAGAGACAGACAGACAAGCAGAGAGACAGACAGACAGAGAGACAGACAGACAGACAGACAGACAGACAGACAGAGAGACAGGCAGAGAGACAGGCAGAGAGACAGGCAGACAGGCAGAGAGACAGACAGACAGACAGACAGGCAGAGAGAGAGACAGAGAGACAGACAGGCAGAGAGACAGACAGACAGACAGGCAGAGAGACAGACAGACAGGCAGAGAGACAGACAGACAGAGAGGCAGAGAGACAAGCAGAGAGACAGGCCGAGAGACAGACAGACAGACAGAGAGACAGACAGGCAGACAGACAGACAGAGAGACAGGCAGACAAGCAGAGAGACAGACAGACAGGCAGAGAGACAGACAGACAGACACAGGGAGAGAGAGACTTCATAATACTTTAACGTGTACTTCATAATACTTTAACGTGTACTTCATAATACTTTAACGTGTACTTTATAATACTTTAACATGTACTTTATAATACTTTAACATGTACTTCATAATACTTTAACGTGTACTTTATAATACTTTAACATGTACTTCATAATACTTTAACATGTACTTTATAATACTTTAACATGTACTTCATAATACTTTAACATGTACTTTATAATACTTTAACATGTACTTCATAATACTTTAACATGTACTTCATAATACTTTAAAGTGTACTTCATAATACTTTAAAGTGTACTTTATAATACTTTAACATGTACTTTATAATACTTTAACATGTACTTCATAATACTTTAACATGTACTTCATAATACTTTAACGTGTACTTTATAATACTTTAACATGTACTTCATAATACTTTAACGTGTACTTTATAATACTTTAACATGTACTTCATAATACTTTAACATGTACTTCATAATACTTTAACGTGTACTTTATAATACTTTAACATGTACTTCATAATACTTTAACATGTACTTCATAATACTTTAACGTGTACTTCATAATACTTTAAAGTGTACTTCATAATACTTTAACGTGTACTTTATAATACTTTAACGTGTACTTCATAATACTTTAACGTGTACTTCATAATACTTTAACGTGTACTTCATAATACTTTAACGTGTACTTCATAATACTTTAACATGTACTTCATAATACTTTAACATGTACTAGATAATACTTTAACGTGTACTTCATAATACTTTAACATGTACTTTATAATACTTTAACATGTACTTCATAATACTTTAACATGTACTTCATAATACTTTAACATGTACTTCATAATACTTTAACGTGTACTTCATAATACTTTAAAGTGTACTTTATAATACTTTAACATGTACTTCATAATACTTTAACATGTACTTCATAATACTTTAACGTGTACTTCATAATACTTTAAAGTGTACTTTATAATACTTTAACATGTACTTCATAATACTTTAACATGTACTTCATAATACTTTAACATGTACTTTATAATACTTTAACATGTACTTCATAATACTTTAAAGTGTACTTCATAATACTTTAACATGTACTTCATAATACTTTAAAGTGTACTTCATAGTACTTTAACATGTACTTCATAATACTTTAACGTGTACTTTATAATACTTGTGTGAGGCTCACCTTGAAGCACAGGTGAATCTCTGCCTCTGATTGGGCGACGGCGTCAGTGGGCTCGGTCTGCATGGAGAACTGACAGGGAACCAGGACGTCTCCGGGCAGCAGAGCAGATGGGACCCTGCAGGACCCGGCCTGGTCCCGACCCGGATCGAACCGGTCCAGGGTCACAGTGACCCCCTCCTCATCTGGGGGTTACCAATGCAGTTATCAATATGGCTTATTGATTTCTGATCAATTTACTGTGTTATTGATCATAACTGTAATGTTTATCATCCATAATGTGTATTAAATATAATGTTTATCATCCATAATGTTTATCAACTATAATGTTTAACATCTATAATGTTTATCATCTATAATGTTTATCATCTATAATGTGTATTAAATATAATGTTTATCATCTATAATGTTTATCATCCATAATGTTTATCATCTATAATGTTTATCATCTATAATGTGTATTAAATATAATGTTTATCATCTATAATGTTTATCATCCATAATGTTTATCATCTATAATGTTTATCATCTATAATGTGTATTAAATATAATGTTAATCATCTATAATGTTTATCATCCATAATGTTTATCATCTATAATGTGTATTAAATATGTTTAACATCTATAATGTTTATTAACTATAATGTTTAACATCCATAATGTTTATCATCTATAATGTTTAACATCTATAATGTTTAACATCTATAATGTTTAACATCCATAATGTTTATCATCTATAATGTTTAACATCTATAATGTTTATCAACTATAATGTTTAACATCTATAATGTTTAACATCTATAATGTTTATCATCTATAATGTTTATCATCTATAATGTGTATTAAATATAATGTTTATCATCTATAATGTTTATCATCCATAATGTTTATCATCTATAATGTTTATCATCTATAATGTGTATTAAATATAATGTTTATCATCTATAATGTTTATCATCCATAATGTTTATCATCTATAATGTTTATCATCTATAATGTGTATTAAATATAATGTTTATCATCTATAATGTTTATCATCCATAATGTTTATCATCTATAATGTGTATTAAATATGTTTAACATCTATAATGTTTATTAACTATAATGTTTAACATCCATAATGTTTATCATCTATAATGTTTAACATCTATAATGTTTAACATCTATAATGTTTAACATCCATAATGTTTATCATCTATAATGTTTAACATCTATAATGTTTAACATCTATAATGTTTAACATCCATAATGTTTATCATCCATAATGTTTATCATCTATAATGTTTATCAACTATAATGTTAATCATCTATAATGTTTATCATCTATAATGTTTATCATCTATAATGTTTATCAACTATAATGTTTATCATCCATAATGTTTAACATCTATAATGTTTATCATCCATAATGTTTAACATCTATAATGTTTATCATCTATAATGTTTAACAACTATAATGTTTATCATCTATAATGTTTATCATCTATAATGTTTAACATCTATAATGTTTATCATCTATAATGTTTATCATCTATAATGTTTATCATCCATAATGTTTAACATCTATAATGTTTATCATCTATGTTTATCAACTATAATGTTTAACATCTATAATGTTTATCATCTATAATGTGTATTAAATATAATGTTTATCAACTATAATGTTTATCATCTATAATGTTTATCATCTATAATGTTTAACATCCATAATGTTTAACATCTATAATGTTTAACATCTATAAT
Source organism: Cyclopterus lumpus (assembly GCF_009769545.1). NCBI lineage: Eukaryota > Metazoa > Chordata > Actinopteri > Perciformes > Cyclopteridae > Cyclopterus > Cyclopterus lumpus. The sequence goes on along the minus strand of NC_046969.1, from coordinate 27,611,694 downwards.
GTTTAACATCTATAATGTGTATTAAATATAATGTTTATCATCTATAATGTTTATCATCCATAATGTTTATTAACTATAATGTTTATCATCTATAATGTTTATCATCTATAATGTTTATCATCTATAATGTTTATCATCTATAATGTGTATTAAATATAATGTTTATCAACTATAATGTTTAACATCTATAATGTTTATCATCTATAATGTTTATCATCTATAATGTTTAACATCCATAATGTTTATCATCCATAATGTTTAACATCCATAATGTTTATCATCTATAATGTTTAACATCTATAATGTTTAACATCTATAATGTTTAACATCCATAATGTTTATCATCCATAATGTTTATCATCTATAATGTTTATCAACTATAATGTTAATCATCTATAATGTTTATCATCTATAATGTTTATCATCTATAATGTTTATCAACTATAATGTTTATCATCCATAATGTTTAACATCTATAATGTTTATCATCCATAATGTTTAACATCTATAATGTTTATCATCTATAATGTTTATCATCTATAATGTTTAACAACTATAATGTTTATCATCTATAATGTTTATCATCTATAATGTTTAACATCTATAATGTTTATCATCTATAATGTTTATCATCTATAATGTTTATCATCCATAATGTTTAACATCTATAATGTTTATCATCTATGTTTATCAACTATAATGTTTAACATCTATAATGTTTATCATCTATAATGTGTATTAAATATAATGTTTATCAACTATAATGTTTATCATCTATAATGTTTATCATCTATAATGTTTAACATCTATAATGTTTAACATCTATAATGTGTATTAAATATAATGTTTATCATCTATAATGTTTATCATCCATAATGTTTATTAACTATAATGTTTATCATCTATAATGTTTATCATCTATAATGTTTATCATCTATAATGTTTATCATCTATAATGTGTATTAAATATAATGTTTATCAACTATAATGTTTAACATCTATAATGTTTATCATCTATAATGTTTATCATCTATAATGTTTATCATCTATAATGTTTAACATCCATAATGTTTATCATCCATAATGTTTATCAACTATAATGTTTAACATCTATAATGTTTAACATCTATAATGTTTATTAACTATAATGTTTAACATCCATAATGTTTATCATCCATAATGTTTATCATCTATAATGTTTATCATCTATAATGTTTATCATCCATAATGTTTATCATCTATAATGTTTATCATCCATAATGTTTAACATCTATAATGTTTAACATCCATAATGTTTATCATCTATAATGTTTATCATCCATAATGTTTATCATCCATAATGTTTAACATCTATAATGTTTATCATCCATAATGTTTAACATCTATAATGTTTATCATCCATAATGTTTAACATCTATAATGTTTATCATCTATAATGTTTAACATCTATAATGTGTATCATCTATAATGTTTATCATCTATAATGTTTATCATCTATAATGTTTATCATCCATAATGTTTATCATCCATAATGTTTAACATCTATAATGTTTATCATCCATAATGTTTAACATCTATAATGTTTATCATCTATAATGTGTATCATCTATAATGTGTATTAAATATAATGTTTAACATCTATAATGTTTATTAACTATAATGTTTAACATCTATGTTTATCATCTATAATGTTTATCATCTATAATGTTTATTAACTATAATGTTTAACATCTATAATGTTTATTAACTATAATGTTTAACATCCATAATGTTTATTAACTATAATGTTTAACATCTATAATGTTTATCATCTATAATGTTTATCATCTATAATGTTTAACATCTATAATGTTTATTAACTTTAATGTTTAACATCCATAATGTTTAACATCCATAATGTTTATCATCTATAATGTTTAACATCTATAATGTTTATCATCTATAATGTTTAACATCTATAATGTTTAACATCTATAATGTTTATAATTTATAATGTGTATTAAATATAATGTTTAACATCTATAATGTTTAACATCTATAATGTTTATAATTTATAATGTGTATTAAATATAATGTTTAACATCTATAATGTTTATCATCTATAATGTTTATCATCTATAATGTTTATCATCTATAATGTTTATAATTTATAATGTGTATTAAATATAATGTTTAACATCTATAATGTTTAACATCTATAATGTTTATCATCTATAATGTTTATCATCTATAATGTTTACCATCTATAATGTTTATAATTTATAATGTGTATTAAATATAATGTTTATCAACTATAATGTTTAACATCTATAATGTTTATCATCTATAATGTTTAACATCTATAATGTTTATCATCTATAATGTTTATCATCCATAATGTGTTTTAAATATAATGTTTAACATCTATAATGTTTATCATCTATAATGTGTTTTAAATATAATGTTTATCATCTATAATGTTTATCATCCATAATGTTTAACATCTATAATGTTTATCATCTATAATGTTTATCATCTATTATGTTTATCATCCATAATGTTTATCATCTATAATGTTTATCAACTATAATGTTTAACATCTATAATGTTTATCATCTATAATGTTTAACATCTATAATGTTTATCATCTATAATGTTTATCATCCATAATGTGTTTTAAATATAATGTTTAACATCTATAATGTTTATCATCCATAATGTGTTTTAAATATAATGTTTATCATCTATAATGTTTATCATCCATAATGTGTTTTAAATATAATGTTTAACATCTATAATGTTTAACATCTATAATGTTTATTAACTATAATGTTTAACATCTATAATGTTTATTAACTATAATGTTTAACATCTATAATGTTTAACATCTATAATGTTTATAATTTATAATGTGTATTAAATATAATGTTTAACATCTATAATGTTTATCATCTATAATGTTTATCATCTATAATGTTTATCATCTATAATGTTTATCATCTATAATGTGTATTAAATATAATGTTTATCATCTATAATGTTTATCATCTATAATGTTTATCATCTATAATGTGTATTAAATATAATGTTTATCATCTATAATGTTTATCATCTATAATGTTTATCATCTATAATGTGTTTTAAATATAATGTTTATCATCTATAATGTTTATCATCTATAATGTTTATCATCCATAATGTTTAACATCTATAATGTTTATCATCTATAATGTTTATCATCCATAATGTTTAACATCTATAATGTTTATCATCTATAATGTTTATCATCCATAATGTTTAACATCTATAATGTTTATCAACTATAATGTTTAACATCTATAATGTTTATCATCCATAATGTTTATCATCTATAATGTTTATCAACTATAATGTTTAACATCTATAATGTTTATCATCTATAATGTTTAACATCTATAATGTTTATCAACTATAATGTTTAACATCTATAATGTTTATCATCCATAATGTTTATCATCTATAATGTTTATCAACTATAATGTTTAACATCTATAATGTTTATCAACTATAATGTTTAACATCCATAATGTTTAACATCTATAATGTTTATCAACTATAATGTTTAACATCTATAATGTTTATCATCCATAATGTTTATCATCTATAATGTTTATCAACTATAATGTTTAACATCTATAATGTTTATCATCTATAATGTTTATCAACTATAATGTTTAACATCTATAATGTTTATCATCCATAATGTTTATCATCTATAATGTTTATCAACTATAATGTTTATCATCTATAATGTTTATCAACTATAATGTTTAACATCTATAATGTTTATCATCTATAATGTTTATCATCTATAATGTTTAACATCTATAATGTTTATCATCTATAATGTTTATCATCCATAATGTGTTTTAAATATAATGTTTAACATCTATAATGTTTATCATCTATAATGTGTTTTAAATATAATGTTTAACATCTATAATGTTTATCATCTATAATGTGTTTTAAATATAATGTTTATCAACTATAATGTTTATCATCCATGTTTAACATCCATAATGTTTATCATCTATAATGTTTAACATCCATAATGTTTATCATCTATAATGTTTATCATCTATAATGTTTATCATCCATAATGTTTATCATCCATAATGTTTAACATCTATAATGTTTATCATCTATAATGTGTTTTAAATATAATGTTTATTAACTATAATGTTTATCAACTATAATGTTTAACATCTATAATGTTTATCATCTATAATGTTTAACATCTATAATGTTTATCAACTATAATGTTTAACATCTATAATGTTTATCATCTATAATGTTTATCATCTATAATGTTTATCATCCATAATGTGTTTTAAATATAATGTTTAACATCTATAATGTTTATCATCTATAATGTGTTTTAAATATAATGTTTATCAACTATAATGTTTAACATCTATAATGTTTATCATCTATAATGTGTTTTAAATATAATGTTTATCAACTATAATGTTTAACATCTATAATGTTTATCATCTATAATGTTTATCAACTATAATGTTTAACATCTATAATGTTTATCATCTATAATGTTTATCAACTATAATGTTTATCATCTATAATGTTTAACATCCATAATGTGTTTTAAATATAATGTTTATCAACTATAATGTTTAACATCTATAATGTTTATCATCCATAATGTGTTTTAAATATAATGTTTATCATCTATAATGTTTATCATCTATAATGTGTTTTAAATATAATGTTTATCAACTATAATGTTTAACATCTATAATGTTTATCATCTATAATGTTTATCAACTATAATGTTTAACATCTATAATGTTTATCATCTATAATGTTTATCAACTATAATGTTTATCATCTATAATGTTTAACATCCATAATGTTTATCATCTATAATGTTTAACATCTATAATGTTTATCATCTATAATGTGTATTAAATATAATGTTTATCAACTATAATGTTTAACATCTATAATGTTTATCATCTATAATGTTTATCAACTATAATGTTTAACATCTATAATGTGTATTAAATATAATGTTTATTTAATGTATATTAACATTTATTACACGTTTCTCAAAAAGGACGAACATAAAAACATCTGAATTCATTAAAATAGTCGAAACCAAATGTATAAAATAAATACATATAATTAAAAAATAAACATATGATGAATAAACAAACAGGTGAACTCTTACCTGCGTCGACACTCACTGACCCCAGGAGGAAGCTCAGGAGGCGGGGCTTGTTGCTGTGACGGGCGTGACGTTGAGCCAGACGCAGAGCTTTCTCCATCAGCAGTAGGTGGGGCTTCCTACACACACACACACACACACACACTGTATATCTGTGTGTGTACAAGTGTGTGCGTGTCTCTCTGGGTGTGTTCAAAAGTGATAAAGTTGTGCGTGTGTGTACACGTGTATATATCTGTGTGTGTATATCTGTGTGTGTATATATCTGTGTGTGTATATCTGTATGTGTATAATGTGTGTGTGTTTGTGTATACATGTGTGTGTGTATATCTGTATGTGTGTGTGTGTGTGTGCATGTGCATATATGTGTGTGTGTGTGTCTGTGTGTGTATATGTGTGTGTGTTTACATCTGTGTATATGTATGTATATCTGTATGTATAATGTGTGTGTGCGTGTGTGTACATCTGTGTGTGTGCGCGTGTATATATCTGTGTGTGTGTACATCTGTGTGTGTGTATATCTGTATGTATAATGTGTGTGTGTGTGTGTACATCTGTGTATATGTATGTATATCTGTATGTATAATGTGTGTGTGTGTGTGTGTGTGTGTATATCTGTGTGTGTGTATATCTGTATGTATAATGTGTGTGTGTGTGTACATCTGTGTATATGTATGTATATCTGTATGTATAATGTGTGTGTGTGTGTGTGTACATCTGTGTATATGTATGTATATCTGTATGTATAATGTGTGTGTGTGTGTGTGTATATCTGTGTGTGTGTATATCTGTATGTATAATGTGTGTGTGTGTGTGTATATCTGTGTGTGTGTGTATATCTGTATGTATAATGTGTGTGTGTGTGTGTATATCTGTGTGTGTGTATATCTGTATGTATAATGTGTGTGTGTGTGTACATCTGTGTATATGTATGTATATCTGTATGTATAATGTGTGTGTGTGTGTGTATATCTGTGTGTGTGTATATCTGTATGTATAATGTGTGTGTGTGTGTGTGTGTGTGCGTGTGTATATCTGTGTGTGTGTATATCTGTATGTATAATGTGTGTGTGTGTGTGCGTGTGTATATCTGTGTGTGTGTATATCTGTATGTATAATGTGTGTGTGTGCGTGTGTATATCTGTGTGTGTGTATATCTGTATGTATAATGTGTGTGTGTGTGTGCGTGTGTATATCTGTGTGTACCTGTGAGCACAGAGCTGGAGGCGGAGCTTCTCTCCTGCAGCGCTGCCGTCCCACAGAGCAGATCTGGATTTGGGGAAACTCAACGCGATGAGAGAGTTCCTGGAGGTTCTGTTGATGATGATGATGATTATTATTATTATTATAATACTTCTTCATAATCTGTTAAACAAACAAACAAACGTTTCCTCTGGAACCGTTTGTGTGTATTTGTACTGCTTGTGTAGTTATGGTTTGTATTTTTAGTCTTTGTTTTATTTCTCCATAAAAGCTTCAAGTTCTTACTTTCTATAATTCTAATTATTAATAAGTATTCTACTTTCTACTTATACCAAGTATTGTACTCTATACATCACATGTCATTTAGCTGACGCTTTTATCCAAAGCGACTTACAATAAGTGCATTAAACCATGAGTCCAAACTCAGAACAACAAGAATCAAGAAAGTACAATTTAGTCAATAAAGTTAAACTACAAAGTGCTATCAGTAAGAGACATTCAAGTGCTACTAAAGTGTTAAACTACAAAGTGCTATCAGTAAGAGACATTTAAGTGCTACTAAAGTGCCAAACTACAAAGTGTTATCGGTAAGAGACATTTAAGTGCTACTAAAGTGTTAAACTACAAAGTGCTATCAGTAAGAGACATTTAAGTGCTACTAAAGTGTTAAACTACAAAGTGATATCAGTAAGAGACATTTAAGTGCTACTAGTGTTAAACTACAAAGTGCTATCAGTAAGAGACATTTAAGTGCTACTAAATTGTTAAACTACAAAGTGCTATCAGTAAGAGACATTTAAGTGCTACTAAAGTGCCAAACTACAAAGTGTTATCGGTAAGAGACATTTAAGTGCTACTAAAGTGCTAAACTACAAAGTGCCATCAGTAAGAGACATTTAAGTGCTACTACAGTGTTAAACTACAAAGTGCTATCAGTAAGAGACATTTAAGTGCTACTAAAGTGTTAAACTACAAAGTGCTATCAGTAAGAGACATTTAAGTGCTACTAAAGTGTTAAACTACAAAGTGCTATCAGTAAGAGACATTTAAGTGCTACTAAAGTGCTAAACTACAAAGTGCCATCAGTAAGAGACATTTAAGTGCTACTAAAGTGTTAAACTACAAAGTGCTATCAGTAAGAGACATTTAAGTGCTACTAAAGTGTTAAACTACAAAGGGCTATCAGTAAGAGACATTTAAGTGCTACTAAAGTGTTAAACTACAAAGTGCTATCAGTAAGAGACATTTAAGTGCTACTAAAGTGCTACTACGGCTCTACCTTCCCTATTCAAGGTGTAGTCACTAAGATGTGTTTTTAGTCTGTAGAGACTTCCTGTCCTGATGTCAATGGGGAGCTCGTTCCACCAATGAGAAGCCAGCACAGCAAACAGTCTGACTTTGAGTGTTTAGCTCGAAGTGAAGGAGCTACAAGCTGATTGGTGGAGGTTAGACCATGTCCTGGGTGTGAGGTTAGACCATGTCCTAGGTGTGAGGTTAGACCATGTCCTGGTGTGAGGTTAGACCATGTCCTGGGTGTGAGGTTAGACCATGTCCTGGATGTGAGGTTAGACCATGTCCTGGATGTGAGGTTAGACCATGACCTGGATGTGAGGTTAGACCATGTCCTGGTGTGAGGTTAGACCATGTCCTGGGTGTGAGGTTAGACCATGTCCTGGGTGTAAGGTTGGACCATGTCCTGGATGTGAGGTTAGACCATGTCCTGGATGTGAGGTTAGACCATGACCTGGATGTGAGGTTAGACCATGTCCTGGTGTGAGGTTAGACCATGTCCTGGGTGTGAGGTTAGACCATGACCTGGATGTGAGGTTAGACCATGTCCTGGTGTGAGGTTAGACCATGTCCTGGGTGTGAGGTTAGACCATGACCTGGATGTGAGGTTAGACCATGTCCTGGTGTGAGGTTAGACCATGTCCTGGGTGTGAGGTTAGACCATGACCTGGATGTGAGGTTAGACCATGTCCTGGATGTGAGGTTAGACCATGTCCTGGATGTGAGGTTAGACCATGTCCTGGGTGTGAGGTTAGACCATGTCCTGGATGTGAGGTTAGACCATGTCCTGGGTGTGAGGTTAGACCATGTCCTGGATGTAGACTGGACCCGATCTGTTCCCAGCACGGTACGCAAGTACCAATGTTTTGAAGCGGATGCTGAAGCCACCGGTAACCAGTGAAGGTCACGGAGGAGCGGAGGATTGTGGGTAAATTTAGGAGGTTGAAGACCAGTCGAGCTGCTGCATTCTGGATGAGCTGCAGAGGTCGAATGGTATTAGCAGGTAGACCTGAAGGAGGAGTTACAGTAGTCTAGTCGTGAGATGAAGTGAAGGAGCTACAAGCCGATTGGCAGAAGCCGAGCGAAGTGAGTGTAGGAGAGTTGACTGTCAAGTGTCACACCAAGGTTACTTATTGTAAGTCGCTTTGGATAAAAGCGTCAGCTAAATGACATGTAATGTTGTTGTTACCTGAACAGACTCATTGTTGTTGTTGTTGTTACCTGAACAGACTCATTGTTGTTGTTGTTGTTACCTGAACAGACTCATTGTTGTTGTTGTTGGTACCTGAACAGACTCATTGTTGTTGTTGTTGTTACCTGAACAGACTCATTGTTGTTGTTGTTGGTACCTGAACAGACTCATTGTTGTTGTTGTTGGTACCTGAACAGACTCATTGTTGTTGTTGTTGTTACCTGAACAGACTCATTGTTGTTGTTGTTGGTACCTGAACAGACTCATTGTTGTTGTTGTTGTTGGTACCTGAACAGACTCACCTTCCTCTCACGGTCTCCGGAGTAAACACCGCCTCCAACACTCCGGGCGGAAGATCCTGGAGGTTCACCGGGAAGCTCATCGCTGCTATGGCCGACAGAGAGGCCCTATTAACGGCAACTCAGCGCTGAGTACAGCTAACCGTTAGCTCCCCTAGCTTCGTTAGCTCCACACAAGGTAACCGGACGTTGACTTCAGCTCATCTGAGGTTAGCTCCCCTAGCTTCGTTAGCTCCACACAAGGTAACCGGACGTTGACTTCAGCTCATCTCCATCTGAGGTTAGCTCCCCTAGCTTCGTTAGCTCCACACAAGGTAACCGGACGTTGACTTCAGTTCATCTCCATCTGAGGTTAGCTCCCCTAGCTTCGTTAGCTCCACACAAGGTAACCGGACGTTGACTTCAGCTCATCTCCATCTGAGGTTAGCTCCCCTAGCTTCGTTAGCTCCACACAAGGTAACCGGACGTTGACTTCAGCTCATCTCCATCTGAGGTTAGCTCCCCTAGCTTCGTTAGCTCCACACAAGGTAACCGGACGTTGACTTCAGCTCATCTGAGGTTAGCTCCCCTAGCTTCGTTAGCTCCACACAAGGTAACCGGACGTTGACTTCAGTTCATCTGCTGGTTTAACTCTCAAAAAGACAAAAGATGGACGCGGTTGAATCGTCGCGCTGTTTCTCGCCTCCACTGGCGCGGCAACGCAACCAGCCAATAGGAAGCGCTGCCGGACAATTCTGACCAATGACGTGTCGCTTTGTCTTCTTTGTGTCCTTCTTGTGTCGTCGTCGGCAGATCAAACGGACTGAAGCTCCACATCGCCCCCGGATGGTCAGACGGAGGAATGTTTTTTTTAAAGCGGAATTGTATTATTTTAAATCAACGTTGTATTGTTTTTTATTATTATATATAAATAAATTCCTTAATTATTATTATATTATATTAGTATGTATTACACAATATAATGATAATAGCAAAAATACAAGCTCACAGTTAAAATATTGTATAAAAGAAACGTCACCAAGATAAGACAGGAACATTTCATACAGAAATAAACCAATAAATAACAAATAGAAACCCATAAATAACACAAAGAAACACATAATAACACAAAGAAAACAAAGAAACACAGAAATAACACAAAAAAACATATATAACACAAAGAAACACATAGAAAAAAATAACAGTAAACCTACAATACAATCAAACGAGGACTTAAAGTACATTATACAGTCTAATTACAGAGTCATTATTCATTTAATTAAATGAATAATATTATTAATTAGAAGTCCTTTCCTAATCACACATGATAGAGATTTAAGAATAATTCCCTGAGTTCTTTGAGGAGAACAGTTTTCATCTGGAAAGTAAAAAACAAACACCAGCGTTCTATCTCCTCCTGCCTCGGCCCTGCTGATGCCCCTTCTCTCCTTCTGTTGACATGGACCATCTGGACCTGGTTTTATCTGGACCCTGGTCCTGCCTAACACCTCCTGCTATTATCTTTATCATTATTATTATTAGTTGCATTGCTGCTATGCCAATACCATCACTGCTCCATCATTATTCTATACATCCACTGTTGTTGTTGGTAGGTGTAACATGTTCATCATGCCTAATACTAATTATTCATAATTTCTGTCATATTCATGTAATGTTTATGTAACTCTGTAACTCTGTTCATCAGGTCACATGACATCTATTCATCTGTCCATCCGGGGAGAGGGATCCTCCTCTGTTGCTCTCCTGAAGGTTTCTTCCCTTTTTTCCCTGTCAAAGGTTATTTTTGGGGAGTTTTTCCTGATCCGATGTGAGGTCAAAGGTCAGGGATGTCGTATGTGTACATTTAATTGAATTACATATATAAATGTACACATACGACATCCCTGACCAGTCCAAACTGAACGTTTTCCTTTTTTTTAACATAATATTTAAAAATCTATGTGTGTGTGTGCGTCTTTGTGCGAGCATATGTGTGTGTATGTGAGTGTGTGTGTGTGTTTTTATATGTGTGTGTACGTGTGTGTGTGTGCGAGTGTGTGTGAGCATATCTGTGTAAGTGTGTAAGTGTGTGAGTGTGTGAGTGTGTATGCGTATGTGTGTAAGTGTGTGTGAGATGAATTATTCATGTTTCAGCAGCTGGCTCTTATTCTCCTGAAAGATGAATTATTCATGAGCGTGTAAGTCGACTCCTCTCTGAGCGGTTCAGCCACAGGTTCGATCCCCAATGCCAGCCGGAGTCTCGAGCATCAGGATGCTCTGCTGGGACCAGGACCTGGTCCTGCACGTGGACCCATGAAGTCCAGAACAAGCTGAACTCAGCATGAAGATATTTTCTTATTAGACCTGAAAGAATCCTCAGAGGCTTCAAACAGACGATATGTTGACTTGGTATTATAATATTATTATTAATATATCATTATTATATCATCTCACATTGATTGAATCATAACATGCTGTGCTGAAAGAACATTTATCTATTTTGTATTATTAAAATATATCTATATATTCTTTTGTAAATTTGAATTCTAAATGGGCGACTGTGGGTCAGTGGTTAGCAGCTCTGTCTTTCAATCAGGGGGTTGGTGGTTCAATCCCCGCCCTAGTCCATGTGTCCTTGAGCAACACACTGAACCCTGAGTTGTTCCCTGTAGCTGTTCTACTCTGTATGAATATAACATGATTGTAAGTTGCTTTGGATACATGTAATATATATATAATAATACATTTATTTATTACTTTAAAAACAGGGTTTACAAGGTAAAAACAAGTAAACATTTCAGAAAATACATGAAGCAAAGGAGACAATGCCATATAGGCAATGAACACAATAGAGGAATAGAACATTACAAATACAAAATAAAGCAGAACAGACAAACTAAAATAGGGGAACCAAAGAACTGCATGAAAGGACGACATCTTGGAGTGCACCAGTCCGGTTTTGGGGAGTGGAGTCAGCAGGAAGAGTAGAGGGTGCTGGGGAGCTGTAACAGTTCCTCATGTCGTTGCCACCATCTCGCTCTTGGGGACTGTTGTTGTGATGACGAGCTGCAGCGATGCGCTCGCTTTATCTATATATATATACAGATAAATGTTTGTCTTCTTTAATACATTTGATGATTGTTGAAGAAGTGTTGGTCACCAAGGAACACTTATAGTCCCAGATCTCTGTTTGTTTTGTTACACCATAATATTATATATTATTATTAACGCCCACTTTTTTGCTCTTGAGTGACACCTCTCTGTCAGAGCTCTGATCGATGTGACACCTCTCTGTCATAGACGAGCTCTGATCGATGTGACACCTCTCTGTCATAGACGAGCTCTGATCGATGTGACACCTCTCTGTCAGAGACGAGCTCTGATCGATGTGACACCTCTCTGTCAGAGACGAGCTCTGATCGATGTGACACCTCTCTGTCAGAGACGAGCTCTGATCGATGTGACACCTCTCTGTCATAGACGAGCTCTGATCGATGTGACACCTCTCTGTCATAGACGAGCTCTGATCGATGTGACACCTCTCTGTCATAGACGAGCTCTGATCGATGTGACACCTCTCTGTCATAGACGAGCTCTGATCGATGTGACACCTCTCTGTCATAGACGAGCTCTGATCGATGTGACACCTCTCTGTCATAGACGAGCTCTGATCGATGTGACACCTCTCTGTCATAGACGAGCTCTGATCGATGTGACACCTCTCTGTCATAGACGAGCTCTGATCGATGTGACACCTCTCTGTCATAGACGAGCTCTGATCGATGTGACACCTCTGTCATAGACGAGCTCTGATCGATGTGACACCTCTCTGTCAGAGACGAGCTCTGATCGATGTGACACCTCTGTCAGAGACGAGCTCTGATCGATGTGACACCTCTCTGTCATAGACGAGCTCTGATCGATGTGACACCTCTCTGTCAGAGACGAGCTCTGATCGATGTGACACCTCTCTGTCATAGACGAGCTCTGATCGATGTGACACCTCTCTGTCATAGACGAGCTCTGATCGATGTGACACCTCTCTGTCAGAGACGAGCTCTGATCGATGTGACACCTCTCTGTCAGAGACGAGCTCTGATCGATGAAACGTCATTGGGCCTTTAAAGTTAAGTATAAAACTGTTCTTTTATATTTCCACGGAGCGCTTTATCCACTCAGCCAATCAGCACGCGGTTCCGGTCTGGCCCGCCTACAATGTTTTGCTGACGGGCCAATCAGGGAGCTCCTTCCGGACGCCATTTTGTCAGTCGGAGCGGTGTGCGCGGGGTCTCCGACGGCGCGCTGCATGGGACCTGTTGCTCTAGTTCCGCGTTGTGCGATGGACGGGTGAGTTCTGCGGCGGCTTCTCCTTCATGTGTCTTTTCTCTGTTTCCTCTCACGCGCTAAAGCGAGCAGCGTCAACATGGCGTCAGGCGACGTGACCCGGAAGTCCGCTGGTGTTCGTGTTGTGGACTTCTGAACTGTCGATAAAGTTGTTTCTGTGCTGTTAGCTGTTAGCGCCGCAGCATTGCTGGTCTCCAGCGGGGGCCTCGTGCACACGCACGACTCGCACGCGCACGCAGCAACAACCCGACACACTCGGGTCTCATTAATAACTACATTATGGGATTAATCTAAACGGCGTGCATAACTTCCGGTGTCCGCACGCCCACTGTGTCGTAATGCGCCCATACAGGTGTACGTCTGTGACGAGTGGAGCTTCAGGTACAGACGGCGGGTCCTTTGATGATGGTGAAACATGTCGGTGTTTGGAGTGAACGGTGTGCCTCAATGTATACATAGTTTTATTAAAATGGAAATGTAGCTTCCTGTGTTGTAGAGTCGACTCAGTGTTTCCGGGTTGTTGTTACCGCGTAACTAATGTTCTCTGATGCTCGTTCAGGATCAAAGGATCACTTTATATTCACAGTTCGGCGGAACGTTTGAAGTCTTTCTTGTCAAATGTTTGTTTTCAAACACTCAAATAAAACTCCATTGAACTGGTGCAAAAATGAGATCTGTTGGTCTGCAGCTTCCTACTTCCTGTTCAGTAGTGTTGATCAATAGTGTTGATCAGTAGTGTTGATCAATAGTGTTGATATACGTGTTGATCAGTAGTGTTGATCAATAGTGTTGATCAGTAGTGTTGATCAATAGTGTTGATCAATAGTGTTGATCAGTAGTGTTGATCAGTAGTGTTGATCAATAGTGTTGATCAATAGTGTTGATCAATAGTGTTGATCAATAGTGTTGATCAGTAGTGTTGATCATTAGTGTTGATCAGTAGTGTTGATCAATAGTGTTGATCATTAGTGTTGATCAGTAGTGTTGATCAGTAGTGTTGATCAGTAGTGTTGATCAATAGTGTTGATCAACACTACTGATCAACACTATTGATCAACACTATTGATCAACAGTGTTGATCAGTAGTGTTGATCATTAGTGTTGATCAGTAGTGTTGATCAGTAGTGTTGATCAGTAGTGTTGATCAGTAGTGTTGATCAGTAGTGTTGATCAATAGTGTTGATCAGTAGTGTTGATTAGTAGTGTTGATTAGTAGTGTTGATCAGTAGTGTTGATTAGTAGTGTTGATCAATAGTGTTGATCAATAGTGTTGATCAGTAGTGTTGATTAGTAGTGTTGATCAGTAGTGTTGATTAGTAGTGTTGATTAGTAGTGTTGATCAGTAGTGTTGATTAGTAGTGTTGATCAGTAGTGTTGATCAATAGTGTTGATCAGTAGTGTTGATCAATAGTGTTGATCAGTAGTGTTGATCATTAGTGTTGATCAGTAGTGTTGATCAGTAGTGTTGATCAATAGTGTTGATCAACACTACTGATCAACACTATTGATCAACACTATTGATCAACAGTGTTGATCAGTAGTGTTGATATACGTGTTGATCAGTAGTGTTGATCAGTAGTGTTGATATACGTGTTGATCAATAGTGTTGATCAGTAGTGTTGATATACGTGTTGATCAGTAGTATTGATATACGTGTTGATCAATAGTGTTGATCAGTAGTGTTGATCAATAGTGTTGATCAATAGTGTTGATATACGTGTTGATCAGTAGTGTTGATCAACAGTGTTGATCAACACTACTGATCAACACTACTGATCAATACTATTGATCAGTAGTGTTGATCAATAGTGTTGATCAGTAGTGTTGATCATTAGTGTTGATCAGTAGTGTTGATCAGTAGTGTTGATCAGTAGTGTTGATCAATAGTGTTGATCAGTAGTGTTGATCAGTAGTGTTGATCAATAGTGTTGATCAGTAGTGTTGATTAGTAGTGTTGATCAGTAGTGTTGATCAATAGTGTTGATCAACACTACTAATCAACACTATTGATCAACAGTGTTGATCAGTAGTGTTGATATACGTGTTGATCAGTAGTGTTGATATACGTGTTGATCAGTAGTGTTGATATACGTGTTGATCAGTAGTATTGATATACGTGTTGATCAATAGTGTTGATCAATAGTGTTGATATACGTGTTGATCAGTAGTATTGATATACGTGTTGATCAATAGTGTTGATCAATAGTGTTGATATACGTGTTGATCAGTAGTGTTGATCAACAGTGTTGATCAACACTACTGATCAACACTACTGATCAATACTATTGATCAGTAGTGTTGATCAGTAGTGTTGATCAGTAGTGTTGATCAATAGTGTTGATCAGTAGTGTTGATCAGTAGTATTGATATACGTGTTGATCAATAGTGTTGATCAGTAGTATTGATATACGTGTTGATCAATAGTGTTGATCAGTAGTATTGATATACGTGTTGATCAATAGTGTTGATCAGTAGTATTGATATACGTGTTGATCAATAGTATTGATATACGTGTTGATCAGTAGTATTGATCAGTAGTATTGATATACGTGTTGATCAGTAGTATTGATCAGTAGTATTGATATACGTGTTGATCAGTAGTATTGATCAGTAGTATTGATATACGTGTTGATCAGTAGTGTTGATCAGTAGTATTGATATACGTGTTGATCAATAGTATTGATATACGTGTTGATCAATAGTGTTGATCAATAGTATTGATATACGTGTTGATCAATAGTGTTGATCAGTAGTATTGATATACGTGTTGATCAATAGTGTTGATCAGTAGTATTGATATACGTGTTGATCAATAGTGTTGATCAGTAGTATTGATATACGTGTTGATCAATAGTGTTGATCAGTAGTGTTGATCAATAGTATTGATATACGTGTTGATCAGTAGTATTGATCAGTAGTATTGATATACGTGTTGATCAGTAGTATTGATCAGTAGTATTGATATACGTGTTGATCAGTAGTGTTGATCAGTAGTATTGATATACGTGTTGATCAGGAGTATTGATATACGTGTTGATCAATAGTGTTGATCAGTAGTGTTGATCAATAGTGTTGATCAGTAGTGTTGATCAATAGTGTTGATCAGTAGTATTGATATACGTGTTGATCAGTAGTGTTGATCAGTAGTATTGATATACGTGTTGATCAGTAGTGTTGATCAGTAGTATTGATATACGTGTTGATCAATAGTGTTGATCAGTAGTATTGATATACGTGTTGATCAATAGTGTTGATCAGTAGTATTGATATACGTGTTGATCAATAGTGTTGATCAATAGTATTGATATACGTGTTGATCAATAGTGTTGATCAATAGTATTGATATACGTGTTGATCAATAGTGTTGATCAATAGTATTGATATACGTGTTGATCAGTAGTATTGATATACGTGTTGATCAATAGTGTTGATCAATAGTATTGATATACGTGTTGATCAATAGTGTTGATCAATAGTATTGATATACGTGTTGATCAATAGTGTTGATCAGTAGTATTGATATACGTGTTGATCAATAGTGTTGATCAATAGTATTGATATACGTGTTGATCAATAGTGTTGATCAGTAGTATTGATATACGTGTTGATCAATAGTGTTGATCAATAGTATTGATATACGTGTTGATCAATAGTATTGATATACGTTTTGATCAATAGTGTTGATCAATAGTATTGATATACGTGTTGATCAATAGTGTTGATCAATAGTATTGATATACGTGTTGATCAGATGTGTCATGGAGACTTTTGTTTCCTGACATCAAAGCAATGCTTTAGTCAGCTGATTGGCCCGTCCTGTCTTTGGGTTTTTCTGCCCCTCACTTCGTCTGCTCAGGCTTCAGCCTAATTTAACATTTGTTGGCTTGTTGTTTTGACTTCTTCTCCCTGTTGCTTCTAACACGCTGTCTTCTCTTCCCAGCAGTGTCCACCAAGATTTAACAGGTGGTACTAAGGTAGGCTCCTGCTCCTCTTCTTCCTGTTGCTCCTCTTGCTCCTGTTGCTCCTCTTCTTCCTGTTGCTCCTCTTCCTCCTCCTGCTGCTCCTCTTCTTCCTGTTGCTCCTCCTCTTCCTGTTGCTCCTCTTGCTCCTGTTGCTCCTCTTCTTCCTGTTGCTCCTCTTCCTGCTGCTCCTGCTCCTCCTCTTCCTGTTGCTCCTCTTGCTCCTGTTGCTCCTCTTCTTCCTGCTCCTGCTGCTCCTCTTTCTGCTCCTGCTCCTCTTCTTCCTGCTGCTCCTCTTCCTCCTCCTGCTCCTCCTCTTCCTGCTGTTGCTGCTCCTCTCTGTCTGTGATGGAAACGTTGACTTTTTCCTGAGTAATGGATGAATATGAATGTTTAGCTCTAATCAGACTGGTGGATCACTAACTCAGTCGATCAGATGCCGAGCATCAGGAAACTGATCAGCTGATCACTTTGTTCACCTGTGCTCGGCGTGACCTTCCTGTACCTGAGGTAGAGACAGACCCGTCAGGGTTGTTGCTGCTGTGTTTAGCTTCATAACGTCTTCTACCTTTTACAGTCCGTAGTGACCTGTTGCATTCGAGTGTGTTCAGAGCTGTTTCTAAAAATGGATTAAAATCCTCAGACGTCTTCTACGCCGCCTTCTTTATCTCTACGTGTGTCTTCTTTATCTCTACGGTGTCTTCTTTATCTCTACGGTGTCTTCTTTATCTCTACGTGTGTCTTCTTTATCTCTACGGGGTCTTCTTTATCTCTACGGTGTCTTCTTTATCTCTACGGCGTCTTCTTTATCTCTACGGCGTCTTCTTTATCTCTACGGTGTCTTCTTTATCTCTACGGTGTCTTCTTTATCTCTACGGCGTCTTCTTTATCACTACGGTGTCTTCTTTATCTCTACGGCGTCTTCTTTATCTCTACGGCGTCTTCTTTATCACTACGGTGTCTTCTTTATCTCTACGGTGTCTTTATCTCTACGGCGTCTTCTTTATCTCTACGGTGAACGGTGTCTTCTTTATCTCTACGGTGTCTTCTTTATCTCTACGGCGTCTTCTTTATCTCTACGGCGTCTTCTTTATCTCTACGGTGTCTTCTTTATCTCTACGGCGTCTTCTTTATCTCTACGGCGTCTTCTTTATCTCTACGGTGTCTTCTTTATCTCTACGGCGTCTTCTTTATCTCTACGGCGTCTTCTTTATCTCTACGGTGTCTTCTTTATCTCTACGGCGTCTTCTTTATCTCTACGGTGAACGGTGTCTTCTTTATCTCTACGGCGTCTTCTTTATCTCTACGGTGTCTTCTTTATCTCTACGGTGTCTTCTTTATCTCTACGGTGAACGGTGTCTTCTTTATCTCTACGGCGTCTTCTTTATCTCTACGGTGTCTTCTTTATCTCTACGGTGTCTTCTTTATCTCTACGGTGAACGGTGTCTTCTTTATCTCTACGGCGTCTTCTTTATCTCTACGGCGTCTTCTTTATCTCTACGGTGTCTTCTTTATCTCTACGCCGCCTTCTTTATCTCTACGGTGTCTTCTTTATCTCTACGGTGTCTTCTTTATCTCTACGGTGTCTTCTTTATCTTTACGTGTGTCTTCTTTATCACTACGGTGTCTTCTTTATCTTTACGTGTGTCTTCTTTATCTCTACGGTGTCTTCTTTATCTTTACGTGTGTCTTCTTTATCTCTACGGTGTCTTCTTTATCTTTACGTGTGTCTTCTTTATCTCTACGGTGTCTTCTTTATCTTTACGTGTGTCTTCTTTATCTCTACGGTGTCTTCTTTATCTTTACGTGTGTCTTCTTTATCACTACGGTGTCTTCTTTATCTTTACGTGTGTCTTCTTTATCTCTACGGTGTCTTCTTTATCTTTACGTGTGTCTTCTTTATCACTACGGTGTCTTCTTTATCTTTACGTGTGTCTTCTTTATCTCTACGGTGTCTTCTTTATCTTTACGTGTGTCTTCTTTATCACTACGGTGTCTTCTTTATCTTTACGTGTGTCTTCTTTATCACTACGGTGTCTTCTTTATCTCTACGGTGTCTTCTTTATCTCTACGGTGAACGGTGTCTTCTTTATCTCTACGGTGTCTTCTTTATCTCTACGGCGTCTTCTTTATCTCTACGGCGTCTTCTTTATCTCTACGGTGTCTTCTTTATCTCTACGCCGCCTTCTTTATCTCTACGGTGTCTTCTTTATCTCTACGGTGTCTTCTTTATCTCTACGGTGTCTTCTTTATCTCTACGGTGTCTTCTTTATCTTTACGTGTGTCTTCTTTATCTCTACGGTGTCTTCTTTATCTCTACGGTGTCTTCTTTATCTCTACGGTGTCTTCTTTATCTTTACGTGTGTCTTCTTTATCACTACGGTGTCTTCTTTATCTTTACGTGTGTCTTCTTTATCTCTACGGTGTCTTCTTTATCTTTACGTGTGTCTTCTTTATCACTACGGTGTCTTCTTTATCTCTACGGTGTCTTCTTTATCTTTACGTGTGTCTTCTTTATCACTACGGTGTCTTCTTTATCTTTACGTGTGTCTTCTTTATCACTACGGTGTCTTCTTTATCACTACGGTGTCTTCTTTATCTCTACGGTGTCTTCTTTATCACTACGGTGTCTTCTTTATCTCTACGCCGTCTTCTTTATCTCTACGGTGTCTTCTTTATCTCTACGGTGTCTTCTTTATCTCTACGGTGTCTTCTTTATCTCTACGCCGCCTTCTTTATCTCTACGGTGTCTTCTTTATCTCTACGGTGTCTTCTTTATCTCTACGGCGTCTTCTTTATCTCTACGCCGCCTTCTTTATCTCTACGGCGTCTTCTTTATCTCTACGGTGTCTTCTTTATCTCTACGGTGTCTTCTTTATCTCTACGGCGTCTTCTTTATCACTACGGTGTCTTCTTTATCTCTACGCCGCCTTCTTTATCTCTACGGCGTCTTCTTTATCTCTACGCCGCCTTCTTTATCTCTACGGTGTCTTCTTTATCTCTACGGCGTCTTCTTTATCTCTACGCCGCCTTCTTTATCTCTACGCCATCTTCTTTATCTCTACGGTGTCTTCTTTATCTCTACGGGGTCTTCTTTATCACTACGGTGTCTTCTTTATCACTACGGTGTCTTCTTTATCTCTACGGTGTCTTCTTTATCTCTACGGCGTCTTCTTTATCTCTACGGTGTCTTCTTTATCTCTACGGTGTCTTCTTTATCTCTACGTGTGTCTTCTTTATCTCTACGGGGTCTTCTTTATCACTACGGTGTCTTCTTTATCACTACGGTGTCTTCTTTATCTCTACGGCGTCTTTTCTATCACTACGGCGTCTTCTTTATCTCTACGGTGTCTTCTTTATCTCTACGGTGTCTTCTTTATCACTACGGTGTCTTCTTTATCTCTACGGTGTCTTCTTTATCTCTACGGTGTCTTCTCTATCTCTACGCCGTCTCCTCCGCCCCTCTGTCTCTGACTTTTTGCGACCTTCTGTTCAGAATGAATTAACTCAAACTGCGACTTATGTGTAGAGTTCGATGGTGGAAGGAGGCTGCAGTCTATTGTCTAGCTGCTGGTGTTCACTGTTCAGAAAGATCGGCGAGGCTCCCAGCAGCCTTTGCTCACGTTCCTCTGATTGATATGTCTACCAATCAGAGGAATGTGAGCCAGTGGTTTTAGGACAAAACCACATGAAGAACAGGAAGTGATGGAAGGGAGATGGCATGACGATCACCAGTGTCCCGTTTCCTCAGGCGAGTCACCTGAAACACAGACTGGGTCCTTTTTAAAGGGACAGTTGAGGGTTTTTATGGATCCACATCTCAGGAACATCTGGAGCAAATTGTCTGAGAGAACTGATGAGGTTTTGGAGGTCAAAGGTAACTTGGACATACTGAGATGGAGAAGAGACGTGTTCATCACAGGGTACTTGGTTAAGACGATGATGATGAAGGCTTTGCCGTTAGTGAGCCAGTTATTTAACGTTGAATTTGTTATAGGAGAGTTTGGGTAGAGAGCAGCAGATGGAGAAGGACTGTCTGTCCTCTGAGAGACAGACGAATAAGCAGCTGTCAGACAGCAGATCCAGGTCCAGCGGAGACCAGGACTCGGGTTTCTGCTCTTTTATTCATGAGAGTATCTGTAAGAAGAGCTGAGCTGCTTTTGTTCTGCTCAGGAACGGAAAGCTGACGATTGGTTCGTCTAAATATCACAGAAATGATCATTTAGTGTTTCTGCTTCCTTACATTACAGTTCATTTAGATGACGCTTTTATCCAAAGAGACTTACAATAAGTGCATTCAACCATGAGTACAAACTGAACAACAAGAATCAAGAAAGTACAATTTGCTCAAGAAAGCCCAAACTATAAAGTGCCACTGAAGTGCTAATCTGTTTTTTTTATTTTTATTCAAGGTATAGTTGGAAAAGATCGGTCATTGAAAGATGTAGAGACTTCCTGATGTCAATGGGGAGCTCGTTCCACCAATGAGGAGCCAGGACAGCAAACAGTCGTGACTTTGAGTGTTTAGCTCGAAGTGAAGGAGCTACAAGCTGATTAGTAGAAGCCGAGCAGAGTGAACGGGCTGGGGTGTGAGGTTAGACCAGTGGTTCCCAAACTTTTTCTGTCAAGACCCCCTTTGATGATATAGGAATATTGGACGACCCCCCCCCCCCCCCCCCCCCCCCCCCCCCCCCCCCCCCCCCCGCAACCCGACCCCAAATTTTTCTTGGTTTTTAATGAATTGCATTATAATGCATGAACTGTATAAAATCTCTCGTTCGGGCGCGCGCTCGCTCTCTCTCGCTCTCTCGCTCTCTCGCTCTCGCTGGTTTTGCCACAGTCGGTCTGTGACATGAGCCGCTCTGGTGGCGTGGTTGGAACACAGTGCATGTCACGTCGGTTATTTTATATTGTTTTACCGGTGTCTGTGTGTGTGGGTTGGTGATGAAGCCGCGACCCCCCTGTAGTACCACCGCGCCCCCCTAGGGGTCGCGACCCCCACTTTGGGAACCACTGGGTTAGACCATGTCCTCGATGTAGACTACGAAGCACCAATGTTTTGAAGCGGATGCTGCGGCCACCGGTAACCAGTGACGGGAGCGGAGTAGTGTGGGTGAATTTAGGTTAAAGACCAGTCGAGCAGCTGCATTCTGGATGAGCTGCAGGGATCGGATGGCCTTAGCAGGTAGACCTGAAGGAGGAGTTACAGTAGTCTAGACGTGAGATGATCAGAACCTGTGGATGTTGTCCAGTGTGGACCTACAGGATGTTGTGTAGCGTGGACCTACAGGATGTTGTGTAGCATGGACCTACAGGATGTTGTGTAGCGTAGATCCACAGGATGTTGTGTAGCATGGACCTACAGGATGTTGTGTAGCGTGGACCTACAGGATGTTGTGTAGCGTGGACCTACAGGATGTTGTGTAGCATGGACCTACAGGATGTTGTGTAGCGTAGATCCACAGGATGTTGTGTAGCGTAGATCCACAGGATGTTGTGTAGCATGGACCTACAGGATGTTGTGTAGCATGGACCTACAGGATGTTGTGCATCATGGACCTACAGGATGTTGTGCATCATGGACCTACAGGATGTTGTGCATCATGGACCTACATGATGTTGTGTAGCATGGACCTACAGGATGTTGTGTAGCATGGACCTACAGGATGTTGTGTAGCATGGACCTACAGGATGTTGTGTATCATGGACCTACAGGATGTTGTGTAGCATGGACCTACAGGATGTTGTGTAGCATGGACCTACAGGATGTTGTGCATCATGGACCTACATGATGTTGTGTAGCGTGGACCTACAGGATGTTGTGTAGCGTGGACCTACAGGATGTTGTGTAGCGTGGACCTACAGGATGTTGTGTAGCGTGGACCTACATGATGTTGTGTAGCGTGGACCTACAGGATGTTGTGTAGCATGGACCTACATGATGTTGTGTAGCGTAGATCCACAGGATGTTGTGTAGCATGGACCTACAGGATGTTGTGTAGCATGGACCTACAGGATGTTGTGTAGCGTGGACCTACATGATGTTGTGTAGCGTAGATCCACAGGATGTTGTGTAGCATGGACCTACAGGATGTTGTGTAGCGTGGACCTACATGATGTTGTGTAGCATGGACCTACAGGGTGTTGTGTAGCGTAGATCCACAGGATGTTGTGTAGCATGGACCTACAGGATGTTGTGTAGCGTGGACCTACATGATGTTGTGTAGCATGGACCTACAGGATGTTGTGTAGCGTAGATCCACAGGATGTTGTGTAGCATGGACCTACAGGATGTTGTGTAGCATGGACCTACAGGATGTTGTGCATCATGGACCTACAGGATGTTGTGTAGCGTGGACCTACAGGATGTTGTGTAGCGTGGACCTACAGGATGTTGTGTAGCATGGACCTACAGGATGTTGTGTAGCGTGGACCTACAGGATGTTGTGTAGCGTGGACCTACAGGATGTTGTGTAGCGTGGACCTACAGGATGTTGTGTAGCATGGACCTACAGGATGTTGTGTAGCGTGGACCTACATGATGTTGTGTAGCGTAGATCCACAGGATGTTGTGTAGCATGGACCTACATGATGTTGTGTAGCATGGACCTACAGGATGTTGTGTAGCGTGGACCTACATGATGTTGTGTAGCATGGACCTACAGGATGTTGTGTAGCGTAGATCCAGAGGATGTTGTGTAGCATGGACCTACAGGATGTTGTGTAGCATGGACCTACAGGATGTTGTGTAGCGTAGATCCAGAGGATGTTGTGTAGCGTGGACCTACAGGATGTTGTGTAGCATGGACCTACAGGATGTTGTGTAGCGTAGATCCACAGGATGTTGTGTAGCATGGACCTACAGGATGTTGTGTAGCGTAGATCCAGAGGATGTTGTGTAGCGTGGACCTACAGGATGTTGTGTAGCATGGACCTACAGGATGTTGTGTAGCGTAGATCCACAGGATGTTGTGTAGCATGGACCTACAGGATGTTGTGTAGCGTAGATCCACAGGATGTTGTGTAGCGTGGACCTACAGGATGTTGTGTAGCGTGGACCTACAGGATGTTGTGTAGCGTGGACCTACATGATGTTGTGTAGCGTAGATCCACAGGATGTTGTGTAGCATGGACCTACAGGATGTTGTGTAGCATGGACCTACAGGATGTTGTGTAGCGTGGACCTACATGATGTTGTGTAGCGTGGACCTACATGATGTTGTGTAGCGTAGATCCACAGGATGTTGTGTAGCATGGACCTACAGGATGTTGTGTAGCATGGACCTACATGATGTTGTGTAGCGTAGATCCACAGGATGTTGTGTAGCATGGACCTACAGGATGTTGTGTAGCATGGACCTACAGGATGTTGTGTAGCGTGGACCTACATGATGTTGTGTAGCGTAGATCCACAGGATGTTGTGTAGCATGGACCTACAGGATGTTGTGTAGCGTGGACCTACATGATGTTGTGTAGCATGGACCTACAGGGTGTTGTGTAGCGTAGATCCACAGGATGTTGTGTAGCATGGACCTACAGGATGTTGTGTAGCGTGGACCTACATGATGTTGTGTAGCATGGACCTACAGGATGTTGTGTAGCGTAGATCCACAGGATGTTGTGTAGCATGGACCTACAGGATGTTGTGTATCATGGACCTACAGGATGTTGTGTAGCATGGACCTACAGGATGTTGTGCATCATGGACCTACAGGATGTTGTGTAGCATGGACCTACAGGATGTTGTGTAGCGTGGACCTACAGGATGTTGTGTAGCATGGACCTACAGGATGTTGTGTAGCGTGGACCTACATGATGTTGTGTAGCGTAGATCCACAGGATGTTGTGTAGCATGGACCTACAGGATGTTGTGTAGCATGGACCTACAGGATGTTGTGTAGCATGGACCTACAGGATGTTGTGTAGCGTGGACCTACATGATGTTGTGTAGCATGGACCTACAGGATGTTGTGTAGCGTAGATCCAGAGGATGTTGTGTAGCATGGACCTACAGGATGTTGTGTAGCATGGACCTACATGATGTTGTGTAGCGTAGATCCACAGGATGTTGTGTAGCATGGACCTACAGGAACATGTTCTCTCAGTAATGTTGGCAGTCAGGGAGAGTTGAGTGTCACACCGAGGTTCCTTGTAGTCAGGTCGTGGGTGGGAGAGCCTTTCCCTGGAAGGAAAAGTAGTTCAGTTTTGTCAGGGTTAGGGTTATTTGACCAAGAAAGGCCTTTGATTAATATTTATAATGGTGCATGAAGCTCTGTGACGTCAAGCTGCCGGGCTCAGAGTGAATCAGCAGCTTCTCATTAATCCCCCCCCCCCCCCCTGTTTCCTGCTTTACTTTGTCTTCATAGGACTCATCAAAGACACTGATCCCAGCAGCATTGATGTCTCTCTGAGGACAAACTGTCCTTTAGTTTCTTCTCTGCTGACACGTCTTCTGCTGTTTCAGAGAGGATCTGAAGAGCTATTCCCCAGCGTCTCCACCGGCCCATATATCATGAGCGCCACAGGTCAGATATGATATCAGGGTTATTATCTGTGAACTGTCAATGTATTTAATGACTGGTGATAAGATAACAACTGACAGGAGCAGTGATGGTTTGGATCAAAGAACCTCTTGATGAGCTTGTCGTTGCTTCCTGTCCTCTGCAGCCAATGGAAACGACAGTAAGAAGTTCAAAGGAGACATACGAGGTCCCGGGGTGCCGTCCAGGGTCATCCACATCCGCAAGCTCCCCAACGACATCAGCGAGGCCGAGGTGATCAGCCTCGGCCTGCCGTTCGGAGACATCACCAACCTGCTGATGCTCAAAGCCAAGAACCAGGTGCAGGACTTTACAGTTGGTTTTCTACTTGCCCATCCCCCTCACAGAGCCGTTCCCTGTAGGGAACCGTTCCCTGTAGGGAACCGTTCCCTGTAGGGAACCGTTCCCTGTAGGGAACCGGGAACCGTTCCCTGTAGGGAACCGTCGGTTGCACTACTCGTCCCCTACTCGCGCGTCCCCCTTTTGGGCAGCCGTCTAAATACCCATATGTTCCTTATTGATCTGTCCCTACTAAACTGTCCTGTGTCCCCTTCAGGCCTTCTTGGAGATGAACTCAGAGGAAGCGGCTCAGAACATGGTGGGTTATTACTCCACAGTGATGCCCATCATCAGGAACCATCTGGTCTACGTCCAGTTCTCCAACCACAAGGAGCTCAAGACGGACAGCTCCCCCAATCAGGAGGTACACTCTATACTGTTGGTGTCTGTTAGCATCAATTGGCGCCTGTTAGCATCAATTGGCATCCGTTAGCATCATTTGGCATTGGTCAGCATCAATTGGCATATGTTAGCATCTGTCGGCATGTTTTAGCATCTGTTAGCATCTATTGGCTTGTGTTAGCATCAATTGGCATATGTTAGCATCTTTCAGCATGTGTTAGCATCTGTTAGCATCTATTGGCTTGTGTTAGCATCAATTAGCATGTGTTAGCATCTGTCAGCATGTGTTAGCATCTGTTAGCATCTGTTGGCATATGTTAGCATCTATTGGCACCTATTAGCATGTGTTCCTATCTCAGAGGGCCCAGGCAGCTCTTCGTGCCCTCACTACGTCTCATGTGGACCCAGCTATGTCGGCTCCGAGTGCCGTGCTGAGAGTCGTGGTGGAGAACCTGGTCTACCCCGTCACCCTGGACGCGCTCTGCCAGGTAAACACAACAACAACACAAGGAACTTAAACCATCATGAACTTTAAACCACCTCCTCTGAATACACGGTTTCCCGTCTGGTCCTCAGATCTTCTCAAAGTTTGGCACGGTGCTGCGGATCATTGTCTTCACCAAGAACAGCCAGTTCCAAGCTCTGCTGCAGTATGCCGACGGAGCGGCCGCCCAGTCAGCTAAACTGGTGAGCGCCGCGTCCCACCGCTCTCTTCTGTAATTCGTTCACAGTTCACGGAGCTGAGTGTCTGCTGTCTTTCAGTCTCTGGACGGACAGAACATCTACAACGGCTGCTGCACGCTGAGGATCAGCTTCTCCAAACTCACCAGCCTCAACGTCAAGTACAACAACGAGAAGAGCCGCGACTTCACCAGGCCAGACCTCCCCACCGGGGACAGCCAGCCCACCATGGAGCACCCGGCCATGGCCACTGCCTTCAGTGAGACTCTCCCCCCCAACACACACATATATATATATATATATATATATATATATATATATATATATATATATATATATATATATATATATATATATATATATATATATATATATATATATATATATATATATATATATATATATATATATATATATATATATATACGTGTATATATATATATATATACATATATATATATATATATATATATATATACGTATATATATATATATATATACACACACACACACACACACACACACACACACACCTATACATACACCCCTTGTCAAGGTGGGTCTGGTTCAGATGTTTCTTGTCTGCAGCTCCAGGGATCATCTCCGCTGGTCCGTACGCTGGAGCGACTCACAGCTTTTCGCCAGCCTTCACCCTGCAGCCTGCTAGTATGTCATTATTATTATTATTATTATATTATTATCACCCTGCAGCCTGCTAGTACGTTATTATTATGGTAGCACTTTAGTAGCACTTAAATGTCTCTTACTGATAGCACTTTGTAGTTTAACGCTTTAGCGGCACTTAAATGTCTCTTACTGATATTACTTTGTAGTTTAATGCTTTAGCGGCACTTAAATGGCTCTTACTGATAGTACTTTGTAGTTTAACACTTTAGCAACACTTAAATGTCTCTTACTGATAGCACTTTGTAGTTTAACACTGTAGTAACACTTAAATGTCTCTTACTGATAGCACTTTGTAGTTTAACACTTTAGTAGCACTTAAATGTCTCTTACTGATAGCACTTTGTAGTTTAACACTTTAGTAACACTTAAATGTCTCTTACTGATAGCACTTTGTAGTTTAACACTTTAGTAGCACTTAAATGTCTCTTACTGATAGCACTTTGTAGTTTAACACTGTAGTAACACTTAAATGTCTCTTACTGATAGCACTTTGTAGTTTAACACTTTAGTAGCACTTAAATGTCTCTTACTGATAGTACTTTGTAGTTTAACACTGTAGTAACACTTAAATGTCTCTTACTGATAGCACTTTGTAGTTTAACACTGTAGTAACACTTAAATGTCTCTTACTGATAGCACTTTGTAGTTTAACACTTTAGTAGCACTTAAATGTCTCTTACTGATAGCACTTTGTAGTTTAACGTTATTGAAGAAATTGTACTTGCTTGATACTTGTTCTGAGTTTGGACTCATGGTTTAATGCACTTATTGTAAGTCGCTTGGATAAAAGCGTCAGCTAAATGACATGTAATATTATTATCACCCTGTAGTACGTTATTGTAACACCCGTCCCATGTAGCTATGCAAGATGATATAAATGATATAACTTAGTACTATGGGTCCTGGGTATAGTTTTGAAAGTGATGACGCTGTTACTGGCAATATATTTATTAACAAGTATTCCAAAAAACGATCCCTACACAATAACTGAACTCAGAATGAATATAATAATCAGATTAGCAGCAGCCATAGGTGAACAAATATATATATGAATACGTAGAGCAAACCCACCCTCACACACCCACACTGGCACACACACTAACAAAACCCCTGTTGCAGGCCTGAGTCGTTGCTGGGGATCGTGGATGCCTAAAACAGCAGTGGCTGCTTCACTTGTCCACACAAGCATCAAACAAAAAAGGCACGGGCAGAGTGCGTTAGGTACTCACGACCAGGGAGTGTTCAGAGGGGAAGGTGAAGAAAAGCGGGTGGATGGTGTCCGGTAGAACATAAAGGAACTCGCTGAAACAGCAGCGACAGTCTGGGCAGCAGACACGGGAAACAGCTCTCCGTCGTGATCCACGAGAGCTTCCCGGTCGTCTCTCTCCGACACAAGCGAGCGTCTCCTGCATCACATAAGTCACTTAAAGTCCATATGTGGATTCCTGGCTAGTTTACATGAAGAGCTAAACATCGCAGGCTAATCGCGATTAGCGATTAGCATTAGCAACCGTGTCACATTGTGTATCAATATAACAATCACAATGTATAGCAACAACAACAACTGGTCTTTACCTGTAGATCACAAAGGCAGCCCCATGGGTACCTAGTGGTCAGCCATGGCAACATACTGCTGAGAGGACTCACTCCCTCCATCAGGTGATGTACCAAAACAAATGTCAATGGGTAATCTGGCTTCCCGTCCGAACATCAGGCAATAGGGAGAGTATCCAGTAGCATCATTTTTAGTACAGTTGTACGCATGTACTAATTGACTGTGCTGGCTCCAGTATTGTTTCTGTGCAGGGTCCATGGTGCCAAGCATCGCCAGAAGAGCGCGATTGAATCTTTCCGGTTGGGGATCCCCTTGTGGATGATAGGGTGTCGTGCGTGATTTACGGATCCCTAGCATAGTAAGAAACTCCTTGATCAGCCGACTCTCAAAATCTCTGGCCTGATCAGAGTGTATCCTTGCAGGTAGACCGTAATGCACAAAGAATTTCTCCCAGAGTACTTTGGCTACAGTGAGAGCTTTTTGATCCTTAGTAGGAAACGCCTGGGCATAACGTGTGTAGTGGTCCGTTACCACTAACCAGTAGCAACCCCTTTGGAATCGGGCTCTATCTGCAGGAAGTCAATACAGACTAGATCCAAGGGGCCTTGACTAGTTATCTCAGTCAACTAATGAGGCACGATGAGGGAGAGTCTTTCTGGAGTCTTTCTGGAGATACATCTTCCACAGGTTGGGATGTACTGTTCAACCTCAGTTGTCATGCGGGGCCAATAGAATTGGTCTCTAATCAGTTCGGTGGTTCGGTCCACTCCCATGTGTCCACACTCGTAATGCAGGGACCTTAATACCACAGTCCGGTATTTCTCGGGCAAGACGAGCTGCCTAATCTTTCTTCCAGACAGTTTTCTTTGTTACTCTGAAGAGTATTCCCTCTTGTAACTCAAGTTTACTGCCTTCACGAATGAGCAGGGCAGTATTAGGAGGGTTGCTTTTAGCATGAGTCAGTACCTTATTAGTTTCAAAGGCTTTTTTCACAGGTCCAATCACGGGGTCCATGTCTTGGGCTGTCTCAATGTCTTTCGGACTCAGCTGGTCAAGGGTGCTTAGGCTTAAGTTCACAGGCAATGCATAAGCTTCTGGTACAGCTACGGCGGGAGCTCCTAGTTGCTCAACTAGTCTGACCGGGGCAGCGCCGAGGGCTATACGGATACGAGCATGCTTGCAGACAGCGTTGATGCCTGACTGCAGGATGCTTGTCCAGTCGTTAGCTTCGGTGGTGGCGTACTGCCGGGACAACAGGTCAGCATCAATGTTGTGACGCCCAGGACGATATTCGGTCGAAAACTCGTAAGTGGACAGGACGGCCAGCCAGCGATGTCCAGTGGCATTGAGCTTGGCTGAGGTAAGCACATATGTTAATGTGTTAACACAGGGGCATGAATTAGACACTCAATGATCTTCTTGACAGCATCTCGACAAACCTGGTTCCAACGCTCTCCAAATGGCTCTGACTCATTGAAGTAGGTCTTGGTTGGATCTCTCTTCTCATGCCAAGTGGGCGGATATCCTTTTGTGAGCTCTGTGAGGAGACGGACAATAGCAGAGTAGTTTGCAATAAACCGGCGATAATATCCGCAAAATCCGAGGAATGACTTCAGTGATTTCAGATTGGTGGGCTCCTTCCAGTTTTTCACCACATCCACTTTCTTAGGGTCGGTGGCAATCCCAGCCTCGGAAACAATGTGACCCACATACTTTACTTCAGTCTGACAAAATTGGCATTTGTCAATCGAAACCTTCAAACCAACTTCTTCTAGCCTAATCCGAACTTTCAGAAGACGCTGCTCATGCTCCTCCAGCGTTTTTCCAAAAACGATAATATCGTCCAAGTATACAAGTACTTGGAGGAGATGCATGTCCCCAACGACTTTTTCCATCAACCGCTGAAAAGTTGCAGGCGCTCCGGTTATTCCTTGCGGCATGCGCTCAAATTGATAGAATCCGAGGGGACAAATGAAGGCTGTCTTCTCTTTATCCTCCTCTTTCATAGGTATCTGATAGTAACCACTCCTCAGGTCCAATACTGAGAACCACTTGCTTCCTGATAGACAGTCCAAGGCATCGTCGATGCGGGGCATCGTGTACTGGTCCGGTATTGTGCGTCGGTTGAGGGTTCTGTAATCAATACAGATTTGGATACTTCCGTTCTTCTTACGAACTACCACAATCGGTGAGGCGTAGGGACTACGGGACTCTTTGATAATGCCAGCGGCCAGCAACTGCTGTATGTGTCGTCGCACATCGTCGATATCCGCGGGTGCCAATCGGCGGGACCTTTCCTGAAATGGTCTGTGGTCATGCAGGTGTATGGGGTGCTCCACCCCCATGGCCAAACCCACATCCCACTCTTGTAGGGAGAAAACATTCCGCTTGCCAGCTAGCTTCTGGCGGATTCGAGTCTTCCAATCCTCGGGATAGGAGAATCGACAAAATCAAATAGATCTAGATCTATCGAATCTGCGGGTAATTTAGAGGTTTGGACTGGCGTAACGGTATCCACAGCACACATCTCTGCAATAACAGTTCCAATAGGTATAGAGGTTTTCTTTTTCGACTCATTATGAATGAGCACTGTGAAACGGTTAGTGTCTATGTCAGCATTCGGAAGCACTCCTGGCTGAACTAGCACGCCAGCGGGGAGTGACTGTGAAGTGGGTGCATAACACTTTTAACCTTGGGCTATGGAGAGTGGACCAGGTCCTTGCTATTTCACTTGTCCAACAACATGATCTATGGCCACTGACTGACTAAGCTGAGTTTGAACGGGGCATACAATGGTTGGATTTGCATGGAATTAACAATGTTTTTATCGCCACTTTCTTCCATCAGTTCCCACAGTCGGTGAAACAGAGATGCGTTGGTGCCTACAATCACAGGGCTCTGGTTGTAGTGCTTGGGCTCAGGACAGATCAAAGCTAATACAACTATGGGTCCTTGCACCCCTGTCAATTTTTCTGGAAACTCCATCTCTACCACTACATAACCTTTGTAAGGATAATCAGTGTCAGACAACCCCCAAAGACCTAAGCAAGAAACGGGCTGTATAGGGACATCCTGCAAGTGTTCGTTATACCAGCTCTCAAATATTATGGTCACGTTGGAACCGCTGTCCATGAGAGCCTGGCAGGGAGAATCATTTACTTTGATGGAGTGAATCATTGAAGGACCCACTAGACCCTCAGGCAGCCTGG
>NC_046969.1:27558871-27571371 GCF_009769545.1 Cyclopterus lumpus | reverse complement strand
CAAAGGTTCAGGGTTATGTGGTTCCTTCACTATATTTGGTCATGTGACCTCGTGCGCTTCCTGTTTATCCTGCAGAAAGGACCACAAGATGGCTCTGATCCAGATGGGCTCAGTGGAGGAGGCCATCGAGTCCCTCATCGAGTTCCACAACCACGACCTGGGAGAGAACCACCACCTGCGGGTCTCCTTCTCCAAGTCCTCCATCTGAGCCCCGGATGGATCCACTACACTCCGATCATTCCTCCGGTCTGCAGCAGCCACGAGAAATCTGGTGTGACGTTAACTTATTGTAGCTCATCTTAGGTCCTTCAGGACGATTAGGGTTCCTTTGAGAACCGTTGGAGGAAGATCAGAACCATCGTCTCCTTGTTTTTAGGTTGTTTCCTTTTAGCCACCTTTGCCTTTTTACTTTAATCCTGGATTGAAGGGATTAGAGTCGGCCTTCTAAACTTCTCTGGAATGCGGACGAAGGTTTAGTAAATCCCGACTTCACTGCCCCCCCAGATCTTAGTCCAGACTTTGATCAGATGATCCTGTGCCTTAATCCTGCAGTCTCAATGCTAAAAAGTCCCATGATGCCTCTGGGCAGCAGCGCCAAGGTTTACATCTGGAAGCGGTTTACTGGTGTCGTGGTCTACTGGTCCTCGCGGTCCTCGTATATCTTTTATTGGTGTTGTTTTGTTCTGCTGGTGACGGAGCGTCAAACATGTGAACTCTTCTCGACGCTCTTTTGTTCTTTTCCTCTGAGTTTATTCTTCATCTTTATTTCCATGTATGCAATCACGTTTTATTCAAATCAAATATTGTAGCAATATTTTAATCATTCCTGAACTTTTTTGTGTGTTTTTTGTTTCTGTGGGTTTTCTGTTAGAGCTGAAACGGTTTATTTATTAGTTTGTGATCCACTACAGCTGAAACCAAAAACGGCCTTTTAGATGCAAACGAACCTGCCTCCGGGTCCTGGTCTAGAGGACTAGACGGATGGGTAACCGGTTCAGACTTTGGGAATGTTTTGGGACTTCTGTGGAGTGCCTTCAAGACGGACATCAGGTATTAATCCCTCTTCACTCTGAGATGAAGAAGAAGAAACCCGGTCCCTCAAGCTGAACCCACAAGGTGCTGGTTTAGTTTCTGTATCTTAATATCACGTCAACATTCCAGCTGCTCAGACCTCTGAACCCAACGTGGTGCATTCAGGACGCCTGGGACGTATGGTAGACGTGTCCACATTTAGGTACTTCCTCCACATCCTGGATGAGATGAGATGACGTCATGAGGGTGGATGAGAGGACATGACGTCATGAGGGTGGATGAGAGATGACGTCATGAGGGTGGATGAGAGGACATGACGTCATGAGGGTGGATGAGAGGACATGACGTCATGAGGGTGGATGAGAGGACATGACGTCATGAGGGTGGATGAGAGGACATGACGTCATGAGGGTGGATGAGAGGACATGACGTCATGAGGGTGGATGAGAGATGACGTCATGAGGGTGGATGAGAGATGACGTCATGAGGGTGGATGAGAGATGACGTCATGAGGGTGGATGAGAGATGATGTCATGAGGGGCGGACCGTTGGAAATTCTGAGTTTTCTCTGTGCCGGACGTTTTCCCAGGTGACTTGAATGCATCAGAGCCGTGGGGGCGGGGCCAGTCGTCAGCAGGAGTAGTAGTCTTAGAGCCCAGTTCTGTGTCTGACAGGCTGGTCGTGGTTTTATATCTGGTGTATATTTTGATTCTGAGCCTTCGACTGTTTGTGTCACGAAGACAAAAAAAACCTAAACAGATTAAAAATCACTTTTTATCTAAAAACTGTCTGTCAAACTTTGTCGGAAGGTGTCCCGTTAGTTTCTGGGTAATTGTGAGATCATTTCGCACTATTTTCTTAATATTAATCAGCATATTACTTCAAAAAGAAAAAAGTATTAATACTATAAAACTACATTATATAATACTTTAAATACTTAATAAGTTAGTACTCTTAACATAACTACTTGAACAATGTTGTATTATTACCTTTACTGAAGTACAGGATGTGGTCAGCAGATATTTATTGATCTTGTTCAGTGTTTTATGACCGGCAGGTGGCAGCAAAACACTGATCACAAAGCAACCAGAGTTTATTAGTTCATTAATACTGTGTATCAGTACATTAATACTGTGTATCAGTACATTATTACTGTGTATTAGTACATTAATACTGTATTAGTACAGTATTACTGTGTATTAGTACACTGATACTGTGTATTAATACTTTTCTCAGACTCCTCTTTTTAAGGTTGAAGCTTTAAAAAAAATATTTATTTATTTTTATTCCATTATGTTTTTATTATAACTTATTTGAGACGTTTCCTTTAATGTGGAACTTATATTCAAAGTGACAAGTTTTCTTTAGTGTTTATGTGGAGGAGGAGAAAAAGAGGGGAGGGGGAGGAGTACTCCTCTGTAGTGACGGTACCAGTGTTATCGGTAACAGTACTCCTCTGTAGTGACGGTACCAGTGTTATCGGTAACAGTACTCCTCTGTGGTGACGGTACCAGTGTTATCGGTAACAGTACTCCTCTGTGGTGACGGTACCAGTGTTATCGGTAACAGTACTCCTCTGTAGTTACGGTACCAGTGTTATCGGTAACAGTACTCCTCTGTAGTTACGGTACCAGTGTTATCGGTAACAGTACTCCTCTGTGGTGACGGTACCAGTGTTACCGGTAACAGTACTCCTCCGTGTTGACGGTACCAGTGTTATTGGTAACAGAGTACTCCTCCGTGTTGACGGTACCAGTGTTATCGGTAACAGTACTCCTCTGGGGTGACGGTACCAGTGTTACCGGTAACAGAGTACTCCTCTGTGGTGACGGTACCAGTGTTATCGGTAACAGTACTCCTCTGTGGTGACGGTACCAGTGTTATCGGTAACAGAGTACTCCTCTGTGGTGACGGTACCAGTGTTACCGGTAACAGAGTACTCCTTCGTGGTGACGGTACCAGTGTTATCGGTAACAGTACTCCTCTGTGGTGACGGTACCAGTGTTATCGGTAACAGTACTCCTCTGTGGTGACGGTACCAGTGTTACCGGTAACAGAGTACTCCTCCGTGGTGACGGTACCAGTGTTACCGGTAACAGTACTCCTCTGTGGTGACGGTACCAGTGTTATCGGTAACAGTACTCCTCTGTGGTGACGGTACCAGTGTTATCGGTAACAGAGTACTCCTCTGTGTTGACGGTACCAGTGTTATCGGTAACAGTACTCCTCCGTGGTGACGGTACCAGTGTTATCGGTAACAGAGTACTCCTCCGTGTTGACGGTACCAGTGTTATCGGTAACAGTACTCCTCTGTAGTGACGGTACCAGTGTTATCGGTAACAGTACTCCTCTGTAGTGACGGTACCAGTGTTACCGGTAACAGTACTCCTCCGTGGTGACGGTACCAGTGTTACCGGTAACAGTACTCCTCTGTGGTGATGGTACCAGTGTTACCGGTAACAGTACTCCTCTGTGGTGATGGTACCAGTGTTACCGGTAACAGTACTCCTCCGTGTTGACGGTACCAGTGTTATCGGTAACAGTACTCCTCTGTGGTGATGGTACCAGTGTTACCGGTAACAGTACTCCTCCGTGTTGACGGTACCAGTGTTATCGGTAACAGAGTACTCCTCCGTGTTGACGGTACCAGTGTTATCGGTAACAGTACTCCTCTGTAGTGACGGTACCAGTGTTATCGGTAACAGAGTACTCCTCTGTGGTGACGGTACCAGTGTTATCGGTAACAGTACTCCTCTGTGGTGACGGTACCAGTGTTATCGGTAACAGTACTCCTCTGTGGTGACGGTACCAGTGTTACCGGTAACAGAGTACTCCTCCGTGGTGACGGTACCAGTGTTACCGGTAACAGTACTCCTCTGTGGTGACGGTACCAGTGTTACCGGTAACAGTACTCCTCTGTGGTGACGGTACCAGTGTTATCGGTAACAGTACTCCTCCGTGTTGACGGTACCAGTGTTATCGGTAACAGTACTCCTCTGTAGTTACGGTACCAGTGTTATCGGTAACAGTACTCCTCTGTAGTTACGGTACCAGTGTTATCGGTAACAGTACTCCTCTGTGGTGACGGTACCAGTGTTATCGGTAACAGAGTACTCCTCTGTGGTGACGGTACCAGTGTTACCGGTAACAGAGTACTCCTCTGTGGTGACGGTACCAGTGTTACCGGTAACAGTACTCCTCTGTGGTGACGGTACCAGTGTTACCGGTAACAGTACTCCTCCGTGTTGACGGTACCAGTGTTACCGGTAACAGAGTACTCCTCTGTGGTGACGGTACCAGTGTTACCGGTAACAGTACTCCTCCGTGTTGACGGTACCAGTGTTACCGGTAACAGAGTACTCCTCCGTGTTGACGGTACCAGTGTTACCGGTAACAGTACTCCTCTGTGGTGACGGTACCAGTGTTACCGCTAACAGTACTCCTCCGTGGTGACGGTACCAGTGTTACCGGTAACAGAGTACTCCTCTGTGGTGACGGTACCAGTGTTACCGGTAACAGTACTCCTCTGTGGTGACGGTACCAGTGTTACCGGTAACAGTACTCCTCTGTAGTGACGGTACCAGTGTTATCGGTAACAGTACTCCTCCGTGGTGACGGTACCAGTGTTATTGGTAACAGTACTCCTCTGTAGTGACGGTACCAGTGTTACCGGTAACAGTACTCCTCTGTAGTGACGGTACCAGTGTTATCGGTAACAGTACTCCTCCGTGGTGACGGTACCAGTGTTATCGGTAACAGTACTCCTCTGTAGTGACGGTACCAGTGTTATCGGTAACAGTACTCCTCCGTGGTGACGGTACCAGTGTTACCGGTAACAGTACTCCTCTGTGGTGATGGTACCAGTGTTACCGGTAACAGTACTCCTCTGTGGTGATGGTACCAGTGTTATCGGTAACAGTACTCCTCTGTGGTGACGGTACCAGTGTTATCGGTAACAGTACTCCTCTGTAGTGACGGTACCAGTGTTACCGGTAACAGTACTCCTCTGTAGTGACGGTACCAGTGTTATCGGTAACAGTACTCCTCTGTAGTGACGGTACCAGTGTTACCGGTAACAGTACTCCTCTGTAGTGACGGTACCAGTGTTATCGGTAACAGTACTCCTCTGTGGTGACGGTACCAGTGTTATCGGTAACAGTACTCCTCTGTAGTGACGGTACCAGTGTTACCGGTAACAGTACTCCTCTGTAGTGACGGTACCAGTGTTACCGGTAACAGTACTCCTCTGTGGTGACGGTACCAGTGTTATCGGTAACAGAGTACTCCTCTGTGGTGACGGTACCAGTGTTATCGGTAACAGAGTACTCCTCTGTGGTGACGGTACTACAGAGGGACATGTTGGTTCTCCTCTTGTGAGTTGATGTTTTTGAGGCCAGCAGGGAGCATATTGGCTGAGCTCACTGTGCCAATGCCCGGTGGGCAACTACTTTAAATGCTAATTTCGCCGCCTTCCATCTTGCACCCTAAAATATCCGCTAACTACCTCTGAACCAATCTCTTCCCCCACATTTCCTCGTCCTCCGTTTGGCCGCTCCCCGCAGAGCGACCGCCGTAAACAAACAACATGGCAGTCAGACGGCTAATGCGAAGACGACGTGTTTGACTCACGTGCCGCTCGGCGAGCAGTCGCGCGTGTTGAGGCGTTGGAGGCGGAGAGCAGAAGAAGGCTAATGGCCGTCTGGCTGACAGGTCCATCATGGATTTAACCGGACGGCTCGGCTGCTTTGCATCCGGCTGACGGCTCCGGTGCTTCTGCCTAAAAGCAGGATTATGCAAACGTTCGGTTCCTCCATCTCCAGCACCGTCTCCACCGGCAACCCCACCAGGCCGCCGCCGGGTGATTCTGTCCAGGTGTGATGGGACGTGAAGGTTGATAATTAACCCTTCAATTCCTTTTGGAATGATGCTGATTAGTCACAGGAAACATGTACACATGGGCGACTGTGGCTCAGTGGAGAGCAGAGGATCGTCAGTTCGATCCCCGGCTCCGCTAGTCAATGTCAATGTGTCCTTGAGCAAGACACTTAACCCCAAAATGTCGGCCATGGATTGTGGAGGTCTGGATCGTGGTCCATGCCTAATACTCATTCATAATTTCTGTCATATTCATTGAATGTTTATGTAACTCTTTTCATTCTGGTCACATGACATCTATTCATCTGTCCATCTGGGGAGAGGGATCCTCCTCTGTTGCTCTACTGAAGGGTTCTTACCTTTTTTACCCTGAAAGGGTTTCTTCTATTATTTAGGAGTTTTTCCTGATCCGATGTAAGGTCGAAGGTCAGGGATGTCGTATGTGTGCAGATTGTAAAGCCCTCGGAGGCTAATTTGTGATATTGGGCTGTACAAAATAAACTAAATTGAAATTGTTTCATCCGGCTTCAACAAGAAAAGATGATGTAATGTTTACGTCTCTCTCTCTCTTCATGGTCAGTGGATGTCGAACGCCCTCTGCATTTATTAATGAGAGCCTCTGAAAGTTTAATAGAGCGTCTCCATAAATCTGAGAGCAAGAATGAAAGATTCATCTTCTTCCTCCTCTTCTTCCTCTTCCGCCTCAACCTCTTCCTCCTTATTTAAATATGTAGTGCTGACTAGTCACTTTAATTAAAGTCAATTCAAACCAATTCAAACGTGTCACATGACTTATCAACTTCCTGCCCTGATGTTTCACAATAAGAGAGAAATATATAGATACAGAGTGAGAGAGACAGAGAGATTGTCTAGGGTCTTTATTTCTCAATCAAATCACAGTTATACTGTTCATCAAGGCGTGCAGGCGGCTGAAGAGTCTCACCAGTCTGGAGCACTCTACAAACAGTTTCTGTCTGAGAGCAGAAAGGACAGCCGTCTCCTGAGCCTGGATCCAGGTGCACCAGATACCTTTTCGTAGCTATGGCCCCATGTACAATCCTCTACTGGAGGTCTCCTGTCCGTTTGTCTACAGGGGGTTTGTACAGGGACCGCCAACTGCCCCGTGGGGAGGATCCCGTGCCAAAAAACTCGGCCCACCTCGACACCCTCAACCCTGCCAGAGAACGCAAGTTAGAGACCTTCACACTGACCTGGTACGTTGCTTTACTCCCCAGAGTCTCAAATTCCCCCAGCTGGGGTGTCTTTAGAGACAGAAGGATGTCCTCCCCCTCCTTCCACTGTCCAACAGGACAGACAACCAGGGGTGGGAAGACATATTCACACTCATCGTCCCATTGGTCAGATACTGTGGGGTCCCCAACAAACGCTCTGAGGGCTTCTGGCAGAGAAGCACAGACCTCCTCCACCAGCCTGAGCAGCAGCCTGCTGGACTGGATGTTGGTCAGCTCCGCAAGCTGAGAGATGGAGGTCTTCATTAGATGACCCAGGTTCACACAGCCGGCCTCTCTCAGTCTGGATCTCAGGCTGGCTGATGTCAGGACCTGGGATGAGATGTAGCTGCTCCCAAACAGCGGCTCCTCAAAGAGCCACTTCCCTGGTGTTGTCACAGCTCTCCGCTGAACTGTAAACACCTGCCACGCCTGTAGGACGGACTGGTAGAACGGTTTCAGACACACTCTCTCCATAGCACCCTCCCAGTTCTGTCTCTGGAACTCCTCTGTTCCCAAGAAAACACCCAAAACCTTCAAGCCCTGCCTTCTCCATCTAATGCTTCCTGGTAGTTTTGGTGTTTCTTTGCTTAACCACTGCCCAACCTGCAAAGCTTCACTCTTCCCCCAGTTTACCTTCGCTGAAGATGCCCTCTCAAACAAAGCTAAACTGCTCCCTAGGACATCAACATCCCTCTGGTCTTTGACGAACACATTAACATCATCAGCATATGCTGACACCACCAGGGAGGGCCGCTGAGGCAGCCCAGGCAACATGAGTCCTGACAGACGGGATCTCAACCTGTGTAGAAGGGGTTCAATGGCAATAGAATATAGCTGTCCAGAGATAGGACATCCCTGTCTAATGCCTCTCTGGACCTGGACTGGACAGCTCAGCGCACCCCCCACCTTCACCAAGCAAGACGCTTCCTTGTACATCAAACCCAACAGTGACACAAACCCTTCACCAAAACCAAAAGCCCTTAAAGTGGAAAAAAGAAAAACATGATGGACCCGATCAAACGCCTTTTCTTGATCTAATGATACAACACCAACATCAACATTATACAGTTTACAAAGATCCAAAAGGTCTCTCATGAGAAAAATGTTGTCCATGATGGACCTGTCCGGTACGCAGTAAGACTGGTCTCTGTGGATTATAGTCTCTAGAAAGTTCTTAAGCCGGTTAGCGAGCACCTTGGAAAGGAGTTTATAGTCTGTGCATAACAACGCCACTGGCCTCCAGTTTTTCAGAAGGGACAAATCTCACAGCAGCAGTCAGCTCCTCCAGGGAGATGCTGGCGTCCAGGACCGCTCTGTCCTCGGGGCCCAGCTGAGGAAGGTCCTGAAGCAGCTCGTCAACACTCTCTCTGTGGTTGTCCCCCGGCTCGGGGTACCCCTTGGCCGGCCTGTGAAGACAAGGGTCCCGCTTGTGCCCCGCCCCCCCCACACTTAAAGCACTTGATGCTACCTGTGGTAGCGTACACCATGTAGTGCCCGTCACCCCACACCTAAACCACCTGATGCTACCTGTGCTAGCGTACACCATGTAGTGCCCCCCCCCCCCACACCTGAACCACATGATGCTACCGGTGATACATCATGAAGTGCCCCGCCCCCCCCCCCCCCACACCTAAACCACCTGATGCTACCGGTGATACACCATGTAGTGCCCCACCCCCCCACACCTAAACCACATGATGCTAC
Organism: Cyclopterus lumpus; assembly: GCF_009769545.1. Taxonomy (NCBI): domain Eukaryota; kingdom Metazoa; phylum Chordata; class Actinopteri; order Perciformes; family Cyclopteridae; genus Cyclopterus; species Cyclopterus lumpus. The sequence continues at coordinate 27,562,528 of NC_046969.1, read as the reverse complement.
CGGTGATACACCATGTAGTGCCCCGCCCCCCCACACCTAAACCACATGATGCTACCGGTGATACATCATGAAGTGCCCCGCCCCCCCACACCTAAACCACCTGATGCTACCGGTGATACACCATGTAGTGCCCCACCCCCCCACACCTAAACCACATGATGCTACCGGTGATACACCATGTAGTGCCCCACCCCCCCACACCTGAACCACATGATGCTACCGGTGATACATCATGAAGTGCCCCGCCCCCCCACACCTAAACCACCTGATGCTACCGGTGATACACCATGTAGTGCCCCACCCCCCCACACCTAAACCACATGATGCTACCGGTGATACACCATGTAGTGCCCCGCCCCCCCACACCTAAACCACCTGATGCTACCGGTGATACACCATGTAGTGCCCCACCCCCCCACACCTAAACCACATGATGCTACCGGTGATACACCATGTTTCAGCATGTCGCTCTTACAGCCCAGCCCCAGAGTTCTGAAGCTACTCGCTAGCTTCCCGAAGCACTGCAGCTCGCGCTGCAACACCTGGTCGGGGATGAACGGGGGAACCCCGGACACGGTGACCCGGGTGGTGGGCACCGCCAGCGGGGACACCTGCAGGTAGACGCCGTTCAGCGTGACGCCGCTCACTATCAACGCAGACACAAAGCGCTCCTCTTTTAGGAACACCAGCACACCTCGGTTCATCCTGGAGGCGGAGGACAGGTTACCGTGACCCACACGGTCCCCCACAGCCAGGAGTTACACCTATCTGGGTCTGACTACAGGAAGTACCACATAGAACACACCATGAGTTACACCTATCTGGGTCTGACTACAGGAAGTACCACATAGAACACACCATGAGTTACACCTATCTGGGTCTGACTACAGGAAGTACCACCATAGAACACACCACGAGTTACACCTATCTGGGTCTGACTACAGGAAGTACCACACAGAACACACCATGAGTTACACCTATCTGGGTCTGACTACAGGAAGTACCTCATAGAACACACCATGAGTTACACCTATCTGGGTCTGACTACAGGAAGTACCACCATAGAACACACCATGAGTTACACCTATCTGGGTCTGACTACAGGAAGTACCACACAGAACACACCATGAGTTACACCTATCTGGGTCTGACTACAGGAAGTACCACCATAGAACACACCACGAGTTACATCTATCTGGGTCTGACTACAGGAAGTACCACATAGAACACACCACGAGTTACACCTATCTGGGTCTGACTACAGGAAGTACCACATAGAACACACCACGAGTTACACCTATCTGGGTCTGACTACAGGAAGTACCACATAGAACACACCACGAGTTACACCTATCTGGGTCTGACTACAGGAAGTACCACATAGAACACACCACGAGTTACACCTATCTGGGTCTGACTACAGGAAGTACCACATATAACACACCACGAGTTACACCTATCTGGGTCTGACTACAGGAAGTACCACATAGAACACACCACGAGTTACACCTATCTGGGTCTGACTACAGGAAGTACCACATAGAACACACCACGAGTTACACCTATCTGGGTCTGACTACAGGAAGTACCTCATAGAACACACCACGAGTTACACCTATCTGGGTCTGACTACAGGAAGTACCACATAGAACACACCAAGAGTTACACCTATCTGGGTCTGACTACAGGAAGTACCACATAGAACACACCATGAGTTACACCTATCTGGGTCTGACTACAGGAAGTACCACATAGAACACACCATGAGTTACACCTATCTGGGTCTGACTACAGGAAGTACCACATAGAACACACCATGAGTTACACCTATCTGGGTCTGACTACAGGAAGTACCACATAGAACACACCACGAGTTACACCTATCTGGGTCTGACTACAGGAAGTACCACATAGAACACACCACGAGTTACACCTATCTGGGTCTGACTACAGGAAGTACCACATAGAACACACCACGAGTTACACCTATCTGGGTCTGACTACAGGAAGTACCACATAGAACACACCACGAGTTACACCTATCTGGGTCTGACTACAGGAAGTACCACATAGAACACACCACGAGTTACACCTATCTGGGTCTGACTACAGGAAGTACCACATAGAACACACCATGAGTTACACCTATCTGGGTCTGACTACAGGAAGTACCACATAGAACACACCATGAGTTACACCTATCTGGGTCTGACTACAGGAAGTACCACATAGAACACACCACGAGTTACACCTATCTGGGTCTGACTACAGGAAGTACCACATAGAACACACCACGAGTTACACCTATCTGGGTCTGACTACAGGAAGTACCACTTAGAACACACCACGAGTTACACCTATCTGGGTCTGACTACAGGAAGTACCACATAGAACACACCATGAGTTACACCTATCTGGGTCTGACTACAGGAAGTACCTCATAGAACACACCATGAGTTACACCTATCTGGGTCTGACTACAGGAAGTACCTCATAGAACACACCACGAGTTACACCTATCTGGGTCTGACTACAGGAAGTACCACATAGAACACACCATGAGTTACACCTATCTGGGTCTGACTACAGGAAGTACCTCATAGAACACACCACGAGTTACACCTATCTGGGTCTGACTACAGGAAGTACCTCATAGAACACACCACGAGTTACACCTATCTGGGTCTGACTACAGGAAGTACCTCATAGAACACACCACGAGTTACACCTATCTGGGTCTGACTACAGGAAGTACCACATAGAACACACCACGAGTTACACCTATCTGGGTCTGACTACAGGAAGTACCACATAGAACACACCACGAGTTACACCTATCTGGGTCTGACTACAGGAAGTACCACATAGAACACACCACGAGTTACACCTATCTGGGTCTGACTACAGGAAGTACCTCATAGAACACACCACGAGTTACACCTATCTGGGTCTGACTACAGGAAGTACCACATAGAACACACCACGAGTTACACCTATCTGGGTCTGACTACAGGAAGTACCACATAGAACACACCACGAGTTACACCTATCTGGGTCTGACTACAGGAAGTACCACTTAGAACACACCATGAGTTACACCTATCTGGGTCTGACTACAGGAAGTACCACTTAGAACACACCATGAGTTACACCTATCTGGGTCTGACTACAGGAAGTACCACATAGAACACACCAAGAGTTACACCTATCTGGGTCTGACTACAGGAAGTACCACATAGAACACACCACGAGTTACACCTATCTGGGTCTGACTATTACAGCCTCAGGGAGTTTCAGCCTGGCAGTGAATGCACTAAAAGAAAAGGCCAGAAGAGCTTCTATGCAATTAAAAGAAAATGTTATAATATCCAAATTCCAATCAAAACCATTGCGCTGTATGGTAGTGAAGTTTGGGGTCCACTCCGTCACCATAGCAACACTAGATGGACAAACACCCCACAGAAGCCCTACAGGCAGACTTCTGCAGAACGATCCTCAACGTTCAAAGAAAAACACCAACAAATGCATGTAGGGCAGAATTAGGCAGATATCCCCTTATAATAAACATTATAATAAACTTTATAATAAACATGAACAAAGAGCACTACATTGTTGGACTCCCCTTCAAACAAGTTCTCAAGACACCCTCCATTTTAA